>NW_007727434.1:171167-210235 GCF_000696425.1 Galeopterus variegatus
TTTTTTTTTTTTTTTTTTTTTGTGGGGGGGTGGTTGGGGGGGGGGGGGGGGGGGGGGAGGAAGGAGACCAAACAGTGAGAAAGAAAAGAGGGTGGTGAGCCAAAAACCAATGAAGAAAGTGATCAAAAGAAGAAACAAAAAAAGGTAATGTTCTGTCTATAGACTGAGTGATACAGCTGATACGAATTTAGAATTCAGAAACTTAGAGACCTGAAAGTTATTGGTGACATTACAAAGAGCTGGTCGGAAGAGTGGGTAAAAATGAAAACCTATTGGAGTCATGTCTTAAGAGAGAGAAGGCAAGGGCATAAAAGCAGTGTTTCTAGACAGCTCTTTGGATGACTTTTATTATAAGGAAGACCATAAAAAAATAGATGTAATGGAATTATGCTTTAAAATAAGTGATATTGTGGCATATTTGTGTGTTCATATGAATGATCCTAAAGAAAGTTCGAGGAATTGTGAAATAGAGAAGTAAACAATAGAAATAAAGACTTTGCTGTAGGTGATAGGTGATTGAATCCTATACCAAAAGAAGGGATGAGCCATAGACAGAAGGAAGACTAGAGACAAAGGATTTGGGAGCTGATGTGTGGTACTGAACATATATGAGAATCAAAAAATAAGATAGATTGTGTATTACTTTATTGTTTCTGCTGTAATGAATTACCATAAGCTGAGTGGCCTAAAACAACACAAATGTATTATCTTTCAGTTCTGGAGATCACATGTCTAAAATCAAGGGATTGGTAGGGCTGTTTTCTTTCTGGAGGCTTCATAGCAGAATCTGTTTTCTTGCTTCCAACTTCTGGGGGTCACCTGCATGCCATGACTCATGGATCCTTCCTCACATTATTCCAATCTTTTGCTTCACTCCAATCTCTTCTTCTATTGTTATATCTCCTATGTCTGACTCTGACTTCTATTGTACTCCTCTTACAAAAATCCTGTGAGTATATTGAGCCCACATGGATAATCCAGGATAATCTCCCCATCTCAAAATTCTTAACTTGATCATATCAGCAGTGTCTCTCCTGCCATATAAGATAACATTCACAGTTTATGGAGATTAGAAAATGAATGTCTTTGGGGGAGGGAGGGGCCTATTATTCAGTTCACCACTATTTTCTTCTGATAGTGTGGAGTATACTAACATTTATAAAGCAAATGTATTTGACAGGGCCTAACTTTTTAGAATTATACATAGAAATGTTAAGCTTGTGAAAGACAGGAAACTTTCCCCAGGCTAAAGTCTCTTTCATAGATAAAGAATTGTAACACAGCAAACTTGCTGGCTCTAAGGGCAGATGTCCTTTGTACAGCTAAACTAATGATTGTTGCCATGATGATTATCTTACTGCTCTTTTTGTAACCACCTATGTTCCTTTTCTGTAACTTTCTAGCCTGGAGAATAAATACTGAGAGAGAACCCTAGTTTGGTGTTATTTCCTGAGGAATGCTTCTCTGTTGAGGGTTCCTGTGAATTAACCCCTTTGGGGACTCTCACTGCTCAGAAGAAATGGGCTTTGAGTAATCCTTTGTGTCTCCATCACCCTGGGAGAGGTGACATGATAGCTTCTATTTTCCTCAATTGAAAAAAAAAAATGAGATCATAAAATGAAAGTGAGAATAGAGGAGAGATTATTGGAAGTTTAAGGAGAGGAAAGAAGATATGAAAATGCCAACTCAGAGAGTATAAATGGGAATTGACCAGGCAAATGAAGTAAGAATACTTAGTGTTAGAATAGCCACCTCAAATTGGGGTCATTAATTTAAAACGGTGCATTACCACAGTGGATATGCCTCCAGTCTTGTGAATTTTCTCAAACACTGGTGAATAGTTAGAAGACTGCTGGGTTTGACAGGGTTGGGGTTTCACCGGGTTAGTATAGCAGAAGGAAAGGTAAGAAAAGCTTCATCAAAAAGGAAAAAACTCAATGTGGCATACAGACAGGAGGGACGTGATAGGGTCAGTTGGTGACCACAATTAGTGGGAGATAGTTGGAATGTGGGTTCTAGAATGGACTTTCAAAGAGTGCACTATGCAAAATTGCAACATTAAAGGTGCGTGAGTTTTGATAATAATAAGGTCTAGAGTATGACCATGAGAAAGAAGATAACTACCCCACCTCTAGACTCTGTGGTAGATGAGGTCTACAGCTGTGCACCATTGCTACTATTTAAAAGAAAACAACAACAACAACAACAAAAAAAAAAAACCTGCAGGAAAGCAGTGAATTTAGGAGAGAGCTGGATTTGAACAAGAGAAAAAAGGTAATAGAATGTTCAGAGAAGAAGCTGTGTAGATAGGTGTAATAGACTGAGTTTTCTCTCTGTCAACAATATGTATGTTGAAGTCCTAACCCAGCATTTCAGAATGTGATTGTATTTGGAGATTGGGTTATTAAAGAGGTAATTAAGTAAAAATGAAGGTATTATGGTGGGCCCTAATCCAAGATGATTGGTATCTTTATAAAAAGAGAAATTTAGACACAGTTACAGAAGGATGACCATGGGAAGGCACAGGAGGAGGATGGCCTTTTACAAGCTAAAGAGAGGGGCCTCAGAAGAAATCAACCCTGCAGCACCTTGATCTCAGACTTCTAGCTTTCAGAATTGAAAAAAAAAAAAAAAAAACAGAAAAACAAATTTTTGATGTTTCAGACATGCAGTTTGTGGTACATTGTCATGGCAGCTCTAGCAAATTAATACAATATGAGTTCCACAGAATATATTGAAATAGTTTGATATGCTGGGATGGGGAATGATCAGATACTGAGCCAAATTAGAGGATGCACAAAAAAGAATGAAGTTAGGAATCTGATGATATTAAATGACCAGGAAGACCTGGACTTCTTGTGTTCACTGAAGAAAAGAGAGATGTAGGATGTACCAGAATTAAGCCTGATGGTCTTTTATGGAAAGAAAATTATTCAAATCTGAGTATCATTTGCATCTTGTAGTTAATCTTTTAGATAATAACAAAGAGGCAAGAAGTGTTGAGGATATGAACAGTCTTAATGCCATGTGATTATTAACTCAGAATACATGGCTAAGAAAACTTCTGCTACAAAGATAAACTGACAGCTTTTTAATTTCATGACATAATTGAAGAAATAAGTGGTGTTGACAAAACTGAAGAATTTAGGAAGAGCCAAGTCTGATAAATAAATTTAAAAAAAAAATCAAAGCAATAGAGCACCTGGCACATAGTATATACATGATGGACTCTTAATAAATGCTTGCTGAAGGAAACAGCACTGAAATAGTCCCACCAGGAAATAGCCAGATTGAATAATGAAATAGTAGGGGTGAAAAATAACAAAAAGATTGTTAGTCACTGAATTCACATACAGTTAGTATATAAAAGCCCTATCAAAAACAACACAACATAGGAGAGTAGTCATTGGAAATTAGACCCACTTTTCAGGTAACGAGACCCAGCTTTATAATTGTGAACTACAATTTCTGCAATTTTCTGAGGGGATTTCTTTTTAACATGCAGCAACTGAGTGTATTGGCAGATGCTTGGCAACTCATATCTTAATAAGCAACAAAGACCAACCAATCAATAAACTGTGAAATGACAAATTTGAGCAATTAGTGCTGAGTGTAAACTGTAGCCACATCAGAAAGTAAATACTCTTCCAAACATTCGTTGCTGCTTTACTTTTTAGGTGTTGATGATATATCCAGGTTTGATATAGCAGGTCAAATACAATGTGCCTCAGTATAAAGACCCTGAATATTAATTACAGCTTACCACCCTGACCAATATATAACATCATCAGCCTTTTGACATAGCAACATTTTAATCACTAGGGAAGTTAACAATGTTTTCTTTTGTGTTGACTGCAGTTCATTTAGCTCCTACTTGAATGCATTATGTCTCTGCTTTGTTTATTACACATATTTAACATGTACTTGTGCTGCTTTATTGTTTAGGATATACATCCATTTTTTTTCTCTCTCTCTTTCTTTCTTTACATGGAAAAAGCAGTATATAAAGGGAGTTTGAGTTTCCACCTTGAATTTGCCGGTCAGATTCATCAAAGAGAAGGCAAATTTGTCCCTAAAATTTCTAGAAGATTATTAAGACTACATGGCCACCAAACAGAAAAAAAAATTATACTAATTTATGTGGCAAAATAAAAAAGCTACCCAGTTGCAGCTGACAACTCTAAAGATTAAGTGAAGTTAATATTGTTGGAATTTAAGCTATTAATAGAAAACAAGAAGTGCTCAGTTATTCAGATCTGAAATTTGAAGCTTAGAGTAATGAATATAAAATAAATACATAAATAAAACTACTTTAACTCTCAGGAGGAACTTAGAGAATAATGACCAAGTGCATGAGCCTTAGAATTATGTAGACCTTCATCACATTATAGCTCTGAACCTTTAATTCACTAAAATTTCTTCATCTCTAAAATGTGGACAGTAATATATCTGCTTTGTATAGTTTCGTGAGGATTAAATTGGTCAGCATATAAGATGCATTTAGAATGAAGTCTTAGATGTCATTAACGCCTAATAAATATTAGTGATATTAGTTGTTATGTTTGTTATTATCATTATTAGAAATAATTTCACTACTATTTATCAAGTCTCCACTTCGTGAAAAGTGATTATAATAAAAAGTAATTTATGTATCTTCAGAGTGACAATCAATTTTAAAAGTTCAGGTCAAAATTTTATCACCTAATTCTCCCCCCTCCGCCATTTCCCAACTCCAGCCTAACCACCTGAATGCAAAATTATACTCCTCAGCAATTTAAATTATGCCATTATTCCCTGCTCATTTTTTATCACAGATTTAAGCTCTTCAGTGCTATGAAACCTGAAGACACAGAAGTTCATGATTTATGTATGTATTTGATAGCCTCACCCCGAGACCCTAGCCTCAAATTTAGACTCTTAAACTGCCTACTTAGCTCTGTTAACTGATTTTAATCTTGCATATTAGAGGAGCCATTCAAATGTTCTTAGGCATTATCATCTTGGCACTTTAATTGAAATATATCTTTACATTTTAAAAAAATGGAACATAACAGTGAATAAAAGCAGCCCTTTATTCACACAATGTATGCTAATGTTGACCCAACTGCTCTTGGCTTTTCAAAAGACTCCTGTGATTTCTTGGAATTTCCTGAACTCAGCACTTTGATGACCATGGCTATTTTAACTTCATTGCTCTCCCAATTGCAAAGGAGCTTTTGACATTTAGATTTTTGTGTTCATTTAATGGCAACTGCAATTAAAGCTTTCCCACATCAATGAGCTAACTTTCTAAGGCCATTTCAAAGGGTGAATTCAATATTCAAATTGCATGATGCTTATTGATCTGTGTGCTTCTATTTGTGTAACTGAAAAACGACTCATTAAAAATTTTCCTGTCACTATTGATAAAAAATAGTGAACAGAACAAATTTCACTCAAGTACTCCGCATTCATATAATGAGAACATAGCACAAGCTCAAATAATTCATTGGTTAGCATGAGGCATATGTAGAGAAAAAAGTCAAACTCCCAGGCCCAACCAAACACTGCTAATTTTCAGAGGATGAGTATCCAAACTTCAGGTATAAATTTCTCAAAGTCCAATTTAATCACTTCAGAATCACTTTTAAAATGTCTCCCCCAAAATTGCAGATTCAGACAGCTCAGAATTGGAAGCCTTTCACTCGAGCCCCACGAACGCTAGTGGATGTCAAAATTCTTGATGACCCCCAGTTTCACAGGCTAGAAATGAGCACTTTCTTTTATAAGCCCTATTGTCATTAAACACTAGGTCTTTATGTTGCTGTCATAATTATTTTCAATTACAATTTGATTTTTACCAGATAGAAAGACATTGAAAAAAAAAATAAAGTAAAACAAAGCATCCCAGAACAACTTAGGAATGCTTGTTTTTTGCAGGCTTGCCCGAGATTATATCTACACATAAAAAGTAAATTGGAGAATTATTATAATTATCAGGGTAAGTATGCCATTAAACATTTTATCCTTGCCAAAACATGTATTCACATAATTCCCAACCTTTTTTTCTAATGTGCTCACTGCAAGCCAAAAAAACCCAAAAGTCATCTTAAATTTCTTAGTAATCAGCTGAAGAACAAAATAGAAGCCTTAACTCAGTTAACATTCCTTCCTAGGTTTGGTATCTTTTCATTGGACAAAGTAAGAAACTGTTTTAATTAAAGTTTACATGTGTGTTTTTGTGAGCATGGAAGATTAGAGAATATAGAATAATCATAATCATTTGGCAGTTCAGGTACTCTTTTTCTTGATTACTTTTATTCCAAGAGAAGAAAGGAAAACAGGTAGATATCCTCAGATCCCTTGCTCTGAATTTCATGCAGATGTGATGGAAAAAGCAATAAAATTTCCCCTCATAGTTAGGAGAAATAGGAAGGAAGTAAATACATAAAAGAAGAGGAAGACTTAGACATATACTCCTGACAAATCATCTTTGCCCCAAAGTAACCAGTGGCAAGAAAGAAGCTGACTTTTGCTAATACTCTCTCTCTTTTTTTGCTAATAAATCGCACAGTTGTTGAAGACACATCAACAAGCAGTAAACATTAATGTTTTAATGTTGTTAAAAGTAGTACATTTATAAAATGTAATAATAATATAATTTGTATAATTATGTCTTCATATGGTTTCTTGCAGTAGATAGTGCCTTAATTATTACCCCTACTTTACAGATGGAAACACTGAGATTCAGAAAGTTCAATGACTAACTAAGGTAACCTGAATAGTTATTCACAGAATGGTACTAGCAACAGGTTTTTTCATACCCAGTATGGAGCAATGTCATTCTATACATGTGAAATATATGCAAATTGTTGTGTAGAATACAGAAGAGAACATGGAGAGAACAAGACAAGCAAATGTAAATAGAATATACTGTACAGTTTTTACTGAATTCTGTGTGTGTGTGTGTGTGTGTGTGTGTGTGCGCAAAACGAGAGAGTAGCAATTAGAGAGATAATTATGTATCTTGTCCTGGAAGGCAAAAGAGGAAAAACAAACCATCAGGATGATAAACTCAACAGCAAAAGGAATTGCTTCATAAGTTGAATAGTAATTGGCACAAAGCAATGAATGCAATTCTGTTTGATAACTGCATCTGTTCTATGAAAAGACTATTTTATGCAGGTGATAATAGTGGACTTTTTTTTTTTTTCCTTTTTGTCTTTTTTCGTGTCCGGCAATGGATCGCAACCCTCAGTGTCACGCCCGTACCGGACCGGGACCGGCAACGGGATCGCAACCCTCGGCGCTGCGCCCGCACCTCGCTCAGCCAGTGAGCGGGAACCAGTCTGTATGTGGGATCCGAACCCTCGGCAGGAGCGCCACCATGCTCCCAAGTGGCGCACTGTAGCAGTGCGCCACCGGGCCGGCCCCAATAGTGGACATTTTTTAATGCATGTTTTTATTTTTCTTGATATGATTCAAAAATCAAATAATATAAACAAAGAAAATTCATATTCAAGTAAACAATAAACACTAAGATTTTTGTCTACTTATATATTTAAATAATATTATCTAAATATAATAATTTATATAAATATTTGAATCATATATATGAAGACTTTATACATATTTTATTATATATGAATATATATATAGATACTATTTTTTAAGTTCTTCACTCTAATTCCCTCTACGTGACATTTTTCTAGATACACGGGTTAGAAAAAAAATGGGTTTTTGAAGATAATTTTTAAAAAAGAAAAACATGGTTTGTTCCTTCATTCATTCACTTATTTATTCATTCAAAATATTTCCAGCATACTTACCATGTGACCAACACTGTGCCGGGTTCTAGAAATATCAGAATCTAGAGCATGTGGTTCCTTCCCAAGTAGATAAGTAGAGGAGACAGCCAAGTGAACTGAAGGTAGCTGTATGGTGTGAGGCTTAGGATAACTGAGGGACATATAGTGCACAAAGGAAGCATCCAAGGGGGCTCTTATCTCAGACCGGAGAGAGCACCTTCCCCTGAAAGATGACATTTCAGAATCTGAGTCTTTATGAATGACAGGATGTGGCCAAATAAAATGTAGTGTGGAGGTGGTAAAGGGGACGAGGATGATGTTCTAGGCCTGTACAAGTTATTTTTAGGAGGTGTATTCCAAGGCATATTGAGTGCAGAGTGGCAGGATCAGGAAGGCCTGTGAGTAATATACTTTGTCTGGAACATAAGATTATAAGGAAAGACGAAATGAGACCAAAATTCAATAGTCAGATCACAGAGACATGTACGTTGTATTAAACGAATTATTTGTGTGAGGATATTTGTGTATGTAAGATTCTGTTCAATATCTGATGTTTTGCTCTGGAAAGATTATTGTCAGTTGATTTGTAGTTTGGATTTCATTTTGAGGCATCTTCTAAGATTCTGAAAAATGAGAATCACAAATGTAAAGAGAATGTGTTGTCAATCAGAAAAATATTTCCTACTGCTCACCCTGTTCTACTCCTTCCCACCACAAACTGATGTTCTACAGAATTATATTTATCACTTTTTTTCAGGAAGGGTAGTTTTATCTTTGTAAATGATGATAACAAACATATGTCATCAAGAATAGGGATTGATAATCCTTGATATTTTATATGTGTTAATGTAACTACAAATGCTCTTCATATTTCTTATATATTGAGAATTTGTCACAACAAAAAATACATAATACAGGCAGAACATTAAAACTACAGTTGCAAGTAGTCCTCAACAAGGTAGTTTATATTCCATTGTCGGTAAAATATTTCTGTCGTTTGCCTGAATAATGTGTGAGGTAAAGCATTTGACAGGTTAATTATACATTGCTTTAAAAAGTATTTCCTAGCATTTTATTTGAAATTGGTTGTGTTTTAATTTCTTTGATTCTTCTGCTGCTCTTTTATCATGGAACCACAAAAACACTTTTTAAAAAGTATTTTACTTGTGTGAGAAGGGGCTTTCTCAAGCCTCTCTCCCCTTGTTTCCTCTGCTGTTTGGTTCCTCCCCAAGGGAAGAGAAGTTACTAATCTGAGTATCTGGAGTATACAGTGCCTGAGACATTATTTGAGGGGCGTGTTTTACTACTAATTCCTGAGAAGTCACGAGCCACTTGGAGATTTCAGAATAAAACATATCTAGGCAGGTTTTCTGCCTAGACACCTGTTCTGTTCACTCCTTCCTCCTCTCTCACTTTCTTATGAGTGATTATATCGGACCCAGCCAGGACACAGTCTCACTCATTTTAGATTCAGGGAAAGGGAATTAAAACAAGACGTTTTGTTTGGTTCTCATGGCTTAAGCAGAATTCACCAATTCAGCTTTTGTCATAGCTCTAAGTCAGAAGTTGTTAAAGATTTGCCTACCTATTGATAAAGCAACACTTCATTTCCTATTTGGCTGTGGATTCTAGTAAGTATAATCCTCTCAGACAGAACCCCAGAGTGGAGAAGTTCTGAATGTCGAAACCATTGAAAGTCTGGTTATCATAGAGCAGACCAAATAGCAACTGAATGTGTTCTTCAAACTGTTTTTCTAATAGTTGTAAGGTACTTTCCATAACCTGTGGTGGTCATGAAGAAAGGTATCCACAAATCCTTTCATGTATCAAGGTATTTTAGGTATCTACTATAATATTATATATTTCCCATTCATGTCTCTCCACTATACTCCAGATTCATATTCTCAAAGTCTACGTGACATTGCGACTTCTGCATCAATGAGGTGCCCTAAACATATGAAGACCAAAAAGGTCTGCCTTACAAAATCTCCCCCATCTCAGTCATATTTAATTTCTCCTTCTATCAACCCTTACCCCTCATCTAAATCTATCACAAATTAATCTTGACTCTACCTCCAAAATACGTCTTAGGTCTCCCGCTTCTCTTCCACAGTTCACATGTTACTCCAAGCCCCCTCAACTATTGCAACTGCCTCCTAACTGTTCTTGCTTCACATTACCTAATCTTCACACAGCAGTAAATGAAATTACAGCCTTTTACTGCTTAAAACTCTCCAGTTCTCTTACAATTAATTCAAACTGAGTATCCTAGCCTAAAAGACTCTATGAATAATTGGCCCAAAACCTCCTGTCTTACCACTTTCCTCTTCAATTAATTTCTATGCCACTTTTTTTCCCTGTGCTTAATACCTAACAAGTACATTTTAAAAGTTTTTTATTTATTTTTTTATTTATTTTTATTTTTATTTTTTATGAGTCAGGCAGAGAAAAAGAAATACCACATGTTTTCACTTATTGGAGGGAGCTAAAGGTGAATGAATCAATTCACACACATACATACACACACACACACACACACACTCTCTCACACACACACAAAAAACCAAACAAACAACAACAACAACAACAACAACAACAACAACAAGAACACTAGCCTAAAAGACTCTATGAATAATTGGCCCAAAACCTCCTGTCTTACCACTTTCCTCTTCAATTAATTTCTATGCCACTTTTTTTCCCTGTGCTTAATACCTAACAAGTACATTTTAAAAGTTTTTTATTTATTTTTTTATTTATTTTTATTTTTATTTTTTATGAGTCAGGCAGAGAAAAAGAAATACCACATGTTTTCACTTATTGGAGGGAGCTAAAGGTGAATGAATCAATTCACACACATACATACACACACACACACACACACACTCACACACACACACAAAAAAAACAAACAACAACAACAACAACAACAAAATCGGGGCGGGGGGGAGAGGAAGATATAACAACCACAATTTTTTTTTGAAGTTCTTACTACAAGAAAATGGAGGGGACACACCTGGGTGGGAGGGGGGAGAGGGAGGAGGGAGGGAGGTTTCGGTGATGGGACACAATAATCAACTACATTGTATATTGACAAAATAAAAATAATAAAAAAAAATTAAAAATAAAATAAATTAATTAATTAAAAGTTTTTTAAAATTTATTTTTAATTCTACATATTTGGGGGTACAGAGTATTATTTCAGTACATGAATATATTGTACAGTGATTCATTTATGGTAGATAGCATATTAATCACCTAAACATTTATCTTTTCTTCCTGGTGGTTACATTCAAGACCCTCTTTTCTAGTTATTTAGAAATATACAGTATAATATTATTAGCTATAGTCAGCCTGGTTAGCCTAGAACAACATAACTTATTCTTCCTATCTACCTGTAGCTTTGTACCACTCAATCTATTTCCCCCCATCCATCCCTTCCCTTCCCAGTCTCTAGTAACCATTGTTCTACTCTCTGCTTCAACGAGAGCCTCTTTTTTCTCTTCTCTTTTTTTTTTAGATTCACATATGGGTGAGATCATGTCGTATTTGTCTTTCTATGCCTGACTTATTTCACCTAACATGATGGTCTCCAGTTCCATCCATGTTGCTGCAAATGACAGGATTTATTTACTTTTTTTTTTAAGTAGCTGAATAGTATTCCATTGTGTATATATAACACAGTTCTTTTTTTGCCATTCATCCGCTGATGGGCATTTAGGCTGATCTCTTGACTATTGTTTCATTTCAATGAACGTGAAAGTGCAGGTGTCTCTTCCATATATTGATTTCACTTCCTTGGCATATATACTCCATTGTGGGATTGCTGGCTTATAAGACAGTTCAGTTTTTTAAGGAATCTCCATACTGTTTTCTACAGTGGTTGTACCAATTTACCAGCAATGCAAGAGAGTTTGTTTTTCCCTGCATTCTAGCTATCATCTGTTATTTTGTCTTTTTGATAATAGTCATTCTAACAGAAGTGAGATGATATATCACTGTGTATCTATCGGCCATTTGTAGTTCTTATGAGAAATGTCTGTTCAGGCACACTTTTAAATTGGGTTATTTGGATTTTTGTTGTTGTTGTTTGCTGTTGAGTTGTTTGAGTTCCTTATTTATTCTGCATATTAATTCCTTGTCAGATGCATAATTTTCAAATACTATCTTCCATTCTGTAGGTTGTCTCTTCACTTTGTTGATTGTTTCCTTTCCTGTGCGGAAGCTTTTTAGTTTGATGTAATCTCATTTGTCTATTTTTGCTTTTGTTGCCTGTGCCTATAAGAAGTACATTTTTAATCACCAGCTACCCTTAGGCTTCTGCACTAGCTGTTCCCTCTGTGGAGAAAGTTTTTGTCACCAAGTTTTCATTTGCTGGTTCATTTTTGTCTGCATGAATTTGAAGTTTATTTTAATTATTTGTATCTTATCTATTATCTAATACATGCACTGAAATAATACATTTTGCTTTGAATAACATCTTCCATAGATTTTTGAAATGTAATATACTATAATTCATTTTTAAGTTTCTAATGTCTGTTTTAATTTTCTCTTTACCATTTCTTGGAAGGGCATTATTTAAACTCCCATGTGCATATGTTCAACATCAAGGTAGCATTTTTTATACTATTAATCAGATAATGTAATATGTATTTATTTGTATCATCATCAAAAATGTAACTAAATTTATTTACAGTATTTGCCATTAGGCCATTTATTTTTGTGACCATATTTTTTTATAAACATTTTTTAATTTTAATATTCCAGGAGAAGAATGTTTTGATGTAGGTATAAACAAATATAGTAGTATGGTATCTTATAAAGAAATTTTTTAAAATTTTTATTTTATTTGGATGTTGAAACTACACTTAGTGTGTTGTGTAGAAACTAATTAGTCAATATTATTTGAAAATCCTTCGAGAATATTCCAGTTTGGTAACTGACACACCCTTTCTCAAAGTCCAGAAAAACACTGGAACAGATTGGTGAGTCTTCTGATAAGCATGGGATAAAGTCGCTGATTTGCACTTCAAGACTGTCTTAGTCACTTTTTGTTGCTTATAATAGAATATCTGAAGTTGGATATAGAAAATGAAATTTATTTCTTACAGTTCAGAGGCTGGGAAGTTCACAGCCCAGGCAGCACATGTCGTGATGGTCTTGTTGTAGGTGCTGACTCTCTACAACAACGCAGGGTAACATATGATGAGAATGGGCTGAACAAAAGAGAGCTAACCTCCCCAATTGCTCTCCTTTTAAATCCATCAGAACAGGCCGGCCCAGTGGCACACTGGAGAGTGCACCGCTTGGGAGTGTGGCGGTGCTCCCGCCGAGGGTTCGGATCCCATGTGGAGACCGGTTCCCGCTCACTGGCTGAGCACAGTGCGGTCGCAACACCGAGGGTTGCGATCCCGTTGCTGGTCCCCAGTACAGGCACGACACCAAGGGTTGCAATCCCGTTACCGGTCAGTAAAAAAGATAAAAAGGAAAAATAAATAAATAAATAAATAAATCCATCAGAACCATGCTCATTATTCCATGAATGGATCAATCCATTCACTAGGGCACAGGCCTCACAATCGAATCACCTCTTAAAAGACTCCCTTTCAATTACCATATTAGTTCATTTTTTTGTTTCTATAACACAAAATGAATACCTGAGTCCAGGTAATTTGTAAAGAAAAAAGGTTTATTTGACTCACAGTTCTGGGACAACTACATCTGGCATGGGCCTCAGGCTGCTTCTACTTGTGGTGGAAAATGGCAGGGCAGCCAGCAGGTGAAAGCAGATCACCTGGTGAGAAGAAACGAGAGAGGGGAGGGGAGGTACCAGAGTTCTTTTAACAACCAGCTCTCATGGGAATTAACACAATGAGAACTCACTCACTATCACCCACCACCCAGGGAGGGGATTAATCTATTCATATGGAACCTGTCCCCATGACCCAAACACCTCCCCAAACTGCCACACTGGGGATCAGATTTCAACATGGGCTTTGGGTGGGCAACGTATCTGAACTGTATCAATTACCGTAATAGGGCTTCCCACCCTCTTAACACCATTACAATGTAGATTAAGTTTCCAACACACGAACTTTTGGGGGACACATTTATTCATAGCTGAGACTATCTTCTGTTTTCTGTTTTCAAAATATATGTATTTAAACAACAGATATATACTTACCCTAGGGACATATGCTATGAGGATCAATGGAAAACTAAAACTAAACAAGACTCCTAGCTCAAGTTACTTGGGAATATGTTCATTGATAAGAAATGAGTTCACAATAATCACTCATGCTATTTAGTTTCTTAAGTTGATATCTCTCTCTGTCTCTCTCCCTCTTCTAAGCTTATTTTATCACTTAAGACTTTTGCCATGTTTTATTTTGCCTGATATTAATATTCACAGTCCTGTTAGGTTTTTTGAACTTGATACATATATCTTTGACAACCTCTTATTTTCAACTATTTTTGTGTTTTTAGATATAGCTGTAGTAAAGAAATTTTAGCTTTATTCTATGTATTTATTTTACTGAATTTGAGGGTCTCTTTTAACTATGCAATATAGTTTTATCATTGTTATTCTTTTTATTTTTTTCTTCCTCATAATTTGGAATTTATATATCCCATTGCTCTTTTTTAAAAGGTTGCCTTTGGATTTTAAAATATGCATTCAAATTAATATTTTCTATCAAAAGCTTCAGCAAATCTATCCAAATCTTTTTATTTCTTTCAGAAGCATCCAGAATCTTAATACTCTTTTCACATTGCTGATGGAGAAATACTTTCTAATGACTTTCAGTTTTACAGACACATTGTCAACATTTTTTATATGTAAATATAACCACATGAGGGTAAATGCGGCAACCATCTACTCTGTATGCTCAAGGAGAGGCTTTAGACAGTCTTTCTGCTGAACTTCTATATGGGAAGTATGGCTCTAACTTCTGCTCTACCTCTTGCATGTATTTTAGATGGTATTTTTCTCTGATCAGATATCTCAGTTATATCCTGTCTACTTTATATCTTATAAATAAACCTTAAAAATACTTTACCATAATGAGCTTTCTCTTATCTTCCAGAATTATGAGTTTAATCTTTGTCCAAGAACGTTATCATCTTTCAATGAAATTTAGTCTCAGTAAAAACATGTTCTCAGTCTACCATATTGAACGAGAAGTTTAAAGTCATAGAATTTCTGGAATATTCTTTTTGTCTTCTCTTTTTTCCATGTTGGAGTATGAAACTCTACTCAGTTGTCAAAGACCATTCTTTTTGCCATCTTAGCTGCTTCCTACTAGAACATCTCATTCACTATTCCAGTTTTGTTCTTCTCCACACATACTTCCTCATTACTTACATATATTATCTTCTCCCCTAAGTTGATTTTTCAGGGTAGAATCTGTATTCATAGTCTTTAGAACTTATTAGATGCTATTAAAACCTAGCATGATACATTTTAGAGAATAGATACACAATAAATACTTGATAGAAAACAAAACCTCAAATTGAAAGCATGAAGACCATTGGGGATCAAATAGCCCAATACCTCTCATTTTGTAGATGGCATAACAGAACCATCATGTCAAGACTAGTATTAGAATCCAGACTTCACAAGTATCCAGTGTTCTGTATACTAGATGAGGAACTCACAGACTCTTAAACTTAGAAGGAAATATGGAATTGCTTAGAACTCATAGAGGAAATTTAGTTTTGCTTATAGCTTGAAATGCAGTGACTGTGTGAATACTGTTAGAGATTTAAAAACTCACTTTTTTACAAAGCAGAGTACATCATTTTTTAAAAAGGTATAAATGGTAGAATGCTTTTATCTTAACTGTATGAAACACACAACTAAATTTTCTTCTCATTAAGAATTCAATTCTGATATATTATCTCAGTTCACTTCCTCATCCACGTGATGGTCCTTCAATTATTTACAAAAATAAGATACATACGTACCTTTGAGACTGCAATTACATGACACACATGTTGCCACTCCCCCATATCATGATCCTATAACACAAGCCATCTTTCTTACTGAGTCTAGATCAAACATCAGAATCCTTCTAAAATCAGTTTTGTGCGTAACCAACCACTGTCAATGGATGGTCAATGGCACCTATGAGACGTTGTATTATTATTTAAAATATTCACAGCCTTTCCCTGGGATGCTGATTTTGTTTTCCCTTTCCCCGAAGAATGATTATACAGCATCAGCTTGAACTCTGGATTAGCCATTTGACTTGATTTGGCCAATGAAGTGTACAAAGAAGTGAATATGTCACAAGTAAAAGCTTCAAGAGCTAGTTGTAATTCAGCTTTTCCCTGTCTCCTTTCTGTCTTCTGATGGGGTCTTCTCTACCAGTGAGTTTCCTGGAATGAAAAACATGTTGAGAAGAATTGCAGCAACATGAGCAAAAGGTAAGCCTTTGTCCTGTTAGCTACTGATATGTGATGATCATTTGTAACTACAGCATAGTCTATCCTATACTGACTTTGTAAAGCATATCAAAGTGTCATTCATTTATTCATTTATCAAATTTGTTTTGGTCTCCAATCACGTTATTAGGTTCTGGGAATACAACATTAAACAAGACAGACATGGTCTTTGTTCATATTTTTTTAGAAGTGTTTTCAATAAAAAATAAAGTGTTAGAGATTGAGATAAGTGCTACGAGTGGAACCAATTAAACACCATAATAGAGAAAAGAGTTGGGGTCTAATTTAGACACTGTGTTTAGAAAATTCCTCTTTGAAGAGATTAAATTTACACCAAAGGTGGAAAACTGTAAGAATTAAGAAGCTAAAAGAAATCTTAGATGAATTAGGCATAGATAAAGATAGTGAAAACATGGTCAAAAATCTGAAGGAAAAATAACTTGATGCATGTCAGTTATTGAAAAGAAGCCAGGAGGAGCTAAAACATACCAAACAAATAACTTATTCTAAGAGCAAAGGGAGTCAATTACAGGATTCTAGATAGGGATGTGATGTGTATTTATCAAAGATCAGTCTGATTCCTATGTGGAAAATGAATTAGAAGGGACAAGGTTGGAAGCAAAAGGAATAGCTAGGCGACTTTTGAAGTAGCCTCTGTAAGCAACATGGTGGCTTAGACTACGATGGTAGCCACGGAGACTGTGGACAAATTAAAGATTTAATGTGAGAGTGGAATCAATGGGAATCACTGATGGAGTAAATTAGAATGCGAGGTAAATAGTAGAATAAACAGTGACTCCTGAGTAAGGTAGTGCCATTTTCTGACACACTGACATAGGCAGAGGTTTCAAAGGTGTTATGGCAAGTAGAAATGGAGAGTTCAAGTTCGGATCGATTAAGTTTGCTTTGCTAAGAGATGTTCAAACAGAGATGTCAGGTATAGGCAACTGAATACATATGGCTGAAGTTCATGGGTAATTTACATGCTGGAAATATCAATTTGTGAGTCACCACAATGTAGATGCCCTTTAAAGGCATGGATATAAATATCATCTCTTAGTGAACGTGTATAGAGAAAAGCAAATTCTTTACTAAACTCCCATATATTGATGCTGTCCAATGCTCAGTCTTGGACAACATCAATATGTGGGAGCCTTGAACAACATCAAAATATGGGAGTTTATCAAAGAGCAGAGCCATAAAGGAGACTGAGAAGGATTAGTCGTAAGAAAGGGGGAGATGCATAAAAATGGTGTAACATAGGCTGGAGTAGATTGAGTTATGTCCCCCTAAAACTCACTAAAGCTTGAATTGTGTCCTCAAGTAAAATGTCTTAAAAACTTAGCCCACTGTGACTGTTAAGAGGTTGGGAAATATTATTATGGTAACTGAAAGGTGGAGCCTTGAAGAGGTGATTGGATGGCAGGACCATGCCATAGTGAATGGATTAATAATGGTGGTCAGGGGCGTGGTTCTGAGGGATTTAAAAGAAGAGAGAGGAAAGTCTGTCTCTCTATGTTCTCTCTGCTCCATCATTTCTCAATGTGGTATTCTGCTGTCACTGTCGCCACCACCAAGACCCTCACCAGATGTGAGTCCCTCACCTCCCTGAACTGTGGACTTCCCAGCCTTCAAAACCATAAGCAATAAATTTTGTTTTCTTTATGAAATCACCCAGTTCTGTGTAGTTTGTTATAAGCAACAGAAATGGATTAATATATAGGCGTTATTAAGACTTACCAAAATAGAAGGAGTGGTCACATCTGTTAAATGCTGCTGAGACACCAAGTGAGATGACAGAAAAGATAAATAAATAAATAAACAAGTCATTATTGAATTTGGTAACATGAGCTCTTAGTGGTTTTGAAAATAGTGGTGAGGGCAGAATCTGAACTGAGAGGTGACATATAAGTTATGGCCAAAAAAGTATGTGTCTCTCCAAATAGAGAACTGAGACTACTGAAAAGGATTTCAGAAATAGAAAAATACCTGAAAAGGGCTGTAGGTCAGTGGAAGATTTTTTATAGAATGTGAGGCACTAAAGCTTGTTTTATATTGATGGAACTACCTTATAGGAAGAGAGAAATTTATGATGTGCTAGAATGAAATTAGAGCCATGGTCATAAATTCTTTGAGATGATGGAAAGAGATGAAACCCAGAACACACGAAGAAATCGGACTTCAATCAGATGAGGAGCCATGTCTTCATCTTCATATGAAGGAAAAAGAGACACTAGAGTTTTAGGAGCAGGTAGCTTTACAGATAGGGTGGTAGGAAGATAAGGAATTTGGGATACCTCGAGTGAAGCCTGAGTAAACTGAGAGCGAGAGGGAAAGGGAAAGAGAATTTTAATAATAGATGGATAGGTGTGAAATGGTTAAGTAGAAATATCAAGCTGATGATGAAAGTATAGCAAACTCAACACACTGATTTCAAGTGTGGCTGGCCACGTGGCTGTGAAATTGCCTTTGCAGGCTAAGGGAAGACAAATAATGTGGTTTATCAAGGGTTTCAGTCTGACTTACGAGTATGATTGACAGAGAAAGAAGTAAGCAATTATAGTACAAACCACAAAATCTAAGCTAAAGAATAGGGAAATAAAGAGACAAGGCTGATAGGTTGTAACTTATGGGGTAAAAGAATGGGATGTCTCAAGGGGGTCAAAAAATTATAGCTGTGGGTTAGAGCACAGCCTTACAACACCAAGGTCATGGGTTTGGATCCCTGAACTGGCTAGCAGTTCCCCCCCGCCGAAAATAATAATTATTATTACAGCTGTGGGAATAGTTGAGCAAGTGAGTTGAAAAGTTAGGAGGTAAAGGAAGAAATTTCTAATGATGACGATGTGTTATCCAGTTCTTAAATCTTCCCTACTTCATCTGTTAATGCAACTACAATTTATTTACTAATCCCTGTTTCATTTTATCATTTGCTTTTTGCCTCGACTGCTTTAGCTATTTTTATCCTATTGCACTGTCTGCATTTTTGTCAGCAACTGAAAGTTACTTTTTGGAACAAAGCAAAGCATTAATTAATTAATTTGCATATTTCAATATACTTTTTTATAACATGATTTCCAGATCTATTACCATCTTAGTCTCCCTCATCTGAATGGATTTCATTTATTTTCAATACCCCAAATAAAATGAAATACCTAGGACTAAGCATAATCACCTAGAGATGTTAAAAGTGTCACATTCAGCAATTAGAAGAGACAAGACAGGGACATGGGTCTCATAACTCCTTCTCCAACATATATCTCTGACCTACATAGTAAACTAACAATAACTGCAAATATTTACTGAGTGATAACCTTGTGCACATGCAGTGCTTAATACTTTACTTGCTTCATTTCATTTCTTTCTCACAAATAAACATATGAAGTAGGTATTAGCACATTTAGTGACAAGAAAACTGAGGCTTTGGATGATTAATCCAAAGTCACACAGCTAAGTAGTAGAGACCACGTGAAACCTCAAGTATTCGGACCCCCGCAGTTTACTTTCTTTACCCCTGTGTTGTACTTACCTTGTATTTGTAGGCACAAGTCGTATTTTCTTGTTTTAACAGCCACTGATATGCTCATGAGTTTATAAAGCCTTAAAATTCTTTGATAGACTTCACATGCAGTCAATCTACTAGGTTTTTCTCCTTGCACAGTACCACAGACATAATAGATACCTAATAAACATTCAATTCATTGATTCTAACAGTAGATTGGATGAACCTTCTTTCTCATATCTTTATTCTAATAATTAATTAAAGCATTGATTAGGAAAGAATCAGAGACAGAATCTTGTAAACTTCTCTCCAGCACTCTTCTAGCATGGATGCTTATTGACTATGCCTGTATTAAACCCATATAGTATGCTATCTCCAGCATAGGTTCTTCATTGTGTTCAGAAAGATAATATGAGAGGCTGTCAAAAATAATAATAAAGTTAGATTTTTCTCTGCAATATTCACTTGATCTATCTAGAAAACATAGCCAAATAAAAAACTAATTTAACATGACTTATTTTAGTGTACACATGTTGGTTTCTATTGATCATTGCTAGCTCTTCTGGGAATACACAGGCCATCTTGGTAACCTTTAATTTAATATATTTATGTCTAATACGTCCAGAAAACATGTTTCACCCTTTTTGCTTTTCCTAATACAGTCATGCATTGCTTAACAATGGGAATACGTTCTAAGAAATGTGTGATTAAGCGATTTAATTGCATGAACATTATAGAGTGTACTTACACAAACCTAGATTGTTTAGACTACTATATACCTAGGCTATATTATATAACCTGTTGCTCCAACCACCATTGAATATGCAGTCCATCGTTGAGCAAAACATTGTTATGTGGCGCATGACTGTATTTGTGGGTAGTATCTGTTTATTAATATACCTGGTCTCTCTTTGTCTTCTTTTTCATTCCTTGTGTGTGTGTGTGTGTGTGTGTGTGTGTGTGTGTGTGTGTGTTTGAAAACCCTTTCACGACTGATTGAATTTAGTTATACTTTTTATTGCCCATTTATATAGAATACACAGAGCTCTCTACACAGATAACTGGAGTAGATCAATACATATAGAAGGATTTTGGGGTGGCCGTAAGGCCTGGATACTCTAAATTCTCTCAACATTTTTGCACACCATGGTTGGTGATCCTTATTTTGTAAAAAAACAAAATTTTCTGCTCATTTATTTTTTAATTGACAAATATTGATCATACATGTTTACAGGGTACAGAGTTATATTTCGATACCTGTATTAAATGTGTGATGATCAAATCAGGGTAGTTAGCATATTTATCGTTGCAAAAAAATCAATAATTTTCTTGTGATGAGAGCATGTGAGCTATTTGAGAACATAGAATAAATTATTGTTAATTATAGATACCTAGCACTCCTGTAGATCACTAGAACTTATTTTTTCTAATTCTTATTCTGCCATACAGTGGAATCCCTAAAATCTTGGACATGAGAAGTTGAAGACAAACTTTGGATAATTCCCAAAAAGAACATATAGTTATGAGTATACATAATTATCTTTTAAAGAAATAATCCCAGGTCAGCAAAATTTTACTGTAAAACGACTACATGTATTAGCATATTTCAAGAAAAAATACATCACAGCACTGGGAAGAGGGATGCAGTGGGATTGGTCTATAAAGGAAGTAAAGAAAAAGGAGGTTCACGTGAAAAATAAAGTTTGTAACACATTGAAGCTCTGTTTTTTTAATTCTTTTTTTAATAGACAGATAAAAATTTTATATATTTCTAGTGTACAACATGATATTTTGAAATAATGTATACATTGTTGAATGGCCGGATCAGTCTAATTAATACATGCATTACCTAACATATCTCTTTTTGTGGTAACTCTGTTAGCAATTTCAAGTACACAATTCATTGCTATTAACTATAGTCACCATGTTGCACACTACATCTCTTGAACTTACCCCTCCTAACTGAAATTTTGTATCCTTTAACCAACATTGCACCAGTCTTCCCCTCCCCCTCCCCCTTGGTAACCACCATTCTACTCTCTGCTTCTGTGAGTTCAAATTTTTGTTTATTTTTTATCTATTTTTTATTGAAACATATTGATTGTACATATTTATGAGGTATGCAATTATATTTCAATACATGGATACAGTGTGATGATCAATTCAGGGTAATTAGCATATTCATAATTGTAAAACTTACTCGTATTTTTGGGATGTGCACATTTGATCTCCTCTCTTCCAAACATTTGGTAACATGTGGTAAATCACTGTTAATTATAGATTCCTGGGTCAATTGTATACCAATGAACTTATTTTTCCTATCTAGCTGGAATTTTGTGTACAATGACCAGCCTCTCACTATCCACCCTACCCTCCCTTTTCCCAACTCTAGTAACCACGGTTCTTCTCTCTCCTTTTAACAGTTCAACTTATTGTTACTATTTATTTTTTTGTTTAGTTTTGTTCTGTTCTCTTTTCTATTTTCCACATATTAGTGAGAACATGTTCTTTTTCTCTTTCTGTGCCTGGCTTATTTCACTTAACATAATTTTCTCCAAGCTCATCCGTGTTGCTGTGAATGATAGCATTTCATTCTTTTTTATGGCTGAGAAATATTCCACTGTGTAAATTACCACATTTTCTTTATCCAGTCATTTGTTGGTGTACATTTAGGTTGGTTCCATACCTTGGCTATTATGAACAGAGTTGTAATAAACATAGCAACTATCCCTTCCACATGATGATTTCCATTCCTTTGGTTATATACGCAGTAGTGGGATTGCTGAGTCACATGGTAGTTCTGTCTATAGGTGTTTGAGAAACATCCATACTGTTTTCCCTAATGACTGTACTAATTTAAAATCACAACAATGTGTAAGGGTTCTCATTTTTCCTCATCCTCACCAGCATTTGTTCCTTTCTGTCTTTCTGATAACAGTTAGTCTAACTGGGGTGTGATGATGTGTCAGTGCAGTTTTGATTTGCATTTCCCTAATAATTAGTGATGTTGAGCCTTTTTCATATACCTGTCAGCCATTTGTATGTCTTCTTTTGAGAAATGTTTAGTCAGCCCCCTTGCTCATATTTTGATCAGGTTCTTTGGTTTTTACTATTGAGATGAGGTTTTGTATATTCTGGATATTAGCCCCTTGTCATATGTGTACTTTGCAAATATTTTCTCTCATTCTATAGGTTGTCTTTTCACTCTGTTGACTGTTTCCTTGGCTGTGCAGAAGTTTTTAGTTTGATAAAATCACATTTGTTTGTTTGTGCTTCTGTTGCCTGTCCTTTTATACTCTTATTCATGAAATCTTTGCCTAGTTCTGTGTACTGGAGCATTTCCCTTGTGTTTTCTTCTAGAAGTTTTATAGCTTCAGGTCTTACATTTAAGTCTTCAATCCATTTTGAGTTGATTTTTGTATATAGTGAGGGACAGGTGTCTAGTTTCATTCTTCCACACATGGGTATGCATTTTTCCCAGCACCATTTATTGAAGAGTCTGTCCTTTTCCCAATGTGTGTTTTTACCATCTTTGCCAAAGATCAGTTGGCTGTATATATGGGTTTATTTCTGGGTTTTCTATTCTGTTGCATTGTCCCAAGTGTCTGTTTTTATGCTAGTACCATGCTTTTTTGGTTACTATAACTTTGTAGCATAGTTTGAAGTTGAGTAGCATAATGCCTCCCACTTTACTCTTTTTGCTCAGGATTGCTTTGGCTATTTGAGGTCTTTTGTGGTTCCATATGAATGTTAGAATTGCTTTTTTTCTATTTCTGTGAAGAATGTCATTGGTACTTTGATAGGGATTGAGTCAAATCTGTAGATCACTTTGGATAGTATGGACATTTTTACAACATTAATACCAATCCATGAGTATGGAATATCTTTCCAAGTTTTTGTGTCCTCTTTAAGTTCTTTCATCAGTGTTTTGGAGTTTACATTGCAAAGATCTTTCACCTCCTTGGTTAGATTTATTCCTAGCTATTTTATTTTTTGGTGGTTATTGTAAATGGGATCAATTTCTTGATTTCTTTCTCTTCTAGTTTGTGGTTGCTGTAGAGAAATGCTATTGAATTTTGTGTCCTGCAACTTTACTGAATTCATTTATCAGTTCTAAGAATTTTTGGTGGAGTCTCTAGGATATTTTATATATAAGATCATGTCATATGCAAAAGGGGACAATTTGACTTCCTCTTTTCTAATTTAAATGTCCTTTATTCCTTTCTCTTGCCTAATTGCTCTGGCTAGAACTTCCAGTACTATGTTAAATAGGAGTGATGAGAGTGGGCATCCTTGTTTTGTTCCTATTTTAGAGGAAAAGCTTTCAACTTTTCCCTATTCAGGATAATGTCACCTGTGGGTTTGTCATGTATGGCATTTATTATGTTGAGATATGTTCCTTCTATACTTAATTTGTTAAGAGTTTTTATTATAAAGCAATATTTAATTTTATCAAATGTTTTCTCCACATCTATTGAGATGACCATATGCTGTTTTTTTTTCTTTCATTTTGTTGATGTGATGTATCACATTTATTGGTTTGTGTATGCTGTAATATCCTTGCATCCCTGGAATGAATCCAAAATAGGATTTCCCACCCTCTTAACACTGTCACAGTGGGGGTTAAGTTTCTAATGCATGGACTTTGGGGGACACAATTCAAGCCATAGCACCCTTTTTCCGCAGCCACAGGAGCCATGCATTCCAGGTATAGCTACAAATTTGGAGAGGTCATCAAAGTTCAAGTTTTGACCTCACTAAAGAACCTTAATAGTATCCTTAATTGTATCAATTATTGCTTATACCAGCAACCACAGAAATTGATAATTGACAATAATTGATAATTGGTAATGCATAATTGGTAAGCAACCACTGAGAGATATAATCAGGGAGTTAAAGTATTAAAGTATCATTTTAGAAGCAATACACTAGTCACAGCATGGAAAATAAATTTGAGGGAAAACACATAAAGTGAAGAAGTGGGGCATTGCAGGAATACATGTAAGAAATGATGAGAACCTAAAGTAAAAGAGTGGAATTGGTAATGCAAATGTTCAATGAAATTTTGAGTCATTAAGAGAGAGTTAACAGGATTTTATGATCAAGGGAGTGGAAATTAACAGTCAAGGATAATGCTATATTTTTGACTTGGGTGGCTGACTATGTAGTAGCATGCACTATTACATAAAAGTAATACAGAAAGAAGTAAGGATTCTGTTTACTTCAAAATTGTCAATTCATATTTGCATTTTCATCCTGAATGTGTATAGTCTATTGGGATTCTTAAAGTACTTTCAAAGACAATATCAAACTCAGTAATTGAACCAAGAGTTTTTTTTTTATTCCAAGCCTAGTTGTCCTTCTTAAAATCATAATTCTATATTCCATTTGATGGAAATATTTCATACACATTTTCCTATGTTAATTGAATTTTACTACATTTTAAAATTCCAGATATCAAAAACTATACCTACCTGTTTACTGTGCCCAATCAAATCCATAAATTTATGCAAAGCCCAGATCAGAGTCACATATATTTGAGCCTTCACAAAACATTACTTTCAATTTTCATATGAGCTCTGTCAGCTTTAGCATTAGTAAAAATATGATTGTTTGATATGTGTAGAACAACCACAAGACTGGTTTGCAAACAAAAATACAAAACTTTTGACTCTCAATCAAGATTTCTTGGTTTAATGCTAATGTATTCTCGAGCTCATAAAAGACATGAGTAGCATTAACTGTGTCTTGCAATATTACTTTCAGTTATCTTCCCCTTATTCTTCATCTCAATTACCACAACTTTGAAATTAGAACTCCTCTTCCACCATCACTCCTCAGGGATGTCTCCTTTTACCTTCCTTATCAGGTTGACATTACCCATGTATATGATGGCCAAGATCCACTTAGCATCCTTTTGCAGCAATTATTCAAGTTGAAATTTTCTATTTTCTTTTATGATTCCTTAATTACGATTTGTTTCCCCTACCTGACTGTAAGCCCCTTTATTTCTTCTCACCATAATATCTCTCAATATTTACCAGAATAGCTTAGAACTTAAAGGCATTTATTAAGTGTGTTAAACTAATAAATGAATACATTATTTTGCTTTTTGTTTTGTTAAATTATGATTCTGTATTATCTGAAGTTTATCTCTTGTTTCTTCTTTTGTTTTTATTGATAAATATGTTTTTTGCTATTCTACTTTTAGCTGTCTTTATTGGACAACAGCACACTTATTAAAAACTGTTTAAAGGGTGTATAGAACTCTATCAAAAAAAAAAAAGAAAGAAACAACCAAAATGACCTTTAAAGCTTTTAGCTCTTATTAATCTTAAGGGATCATTTAATATCGGAAAAAGGTGATGCAACATCCTCTAGGACTTTGTACTCAGCAAGATATTGCAAAATGACTTAAGCTATTGACTCTTAACAGTTCCATATTTTTTATTCTCCTCTTCCCTTCAGGAACCTCCAAGAGGAGAGGTCAATTTAGCCCCATTTTATTCTTACAAAAAGAATTTAGTGTTCCTGACAGGTGTCAGATTACAAATCCTTAGAGACAAACCTTTCCTGTTTGCCATCAGAGCTTTTATAACACAGACAGCTATATGTGGTTTTCCTTCCTCTTTCCCTGTACCTTACCTTGTCCGCAGACACAACCCTGACCCACAGAGAGCAACTCCAGATGCAGGAAAGTAATTCAGTCTGCTGGCTTTTAAATCACTGACTCCTTAGCACGCTTTCTCTACAGGGATGGCAGCACTTGCGACGATGTTTCTTTGAGGTTCATGCCATGTTATACGATGTTCCCTATAAAGTGGATGGAAATGTTCAACACATTACACAAAAGTTACTGAGCAGACATGCAATCAAAACTCATCCTTTTTTTGATGTTCTCATCATAGCTGCTTTTAAACATCATATTAAATTTGTTGGAATGGTCTCAATATTCAGTGTCAAAATTGTGGTCCTTTATCCTGCTTAAAATGTTCTAATTTTTAAGAATTAATAACTTAAAGCTACCACAAACATAAAACATACTGGTCTACAACATGTGTCTTTCTTCCTGAAGCATTTTTCATGCACTGGTATTCATTGGCCAGTCTTCAGAATTCTCTGGAGAAGTTCCAATAGCCTTTTTGTCAAATGTCTCAAAAAACTCTAAAGATCAAGTTAGTCTCATATCATGTATTGCAAATGATCTAGGGAGACTGGTTGAAAATGATCTCCACACACAGGAGATTGCCTGGCCTATGATGATGACACTACATTTAACAATTATGGGACCATCTTTTTATCAAAAGGGGGGTCAGTCTTCTGCTTTAGCCCAGCAAACTTTTCAGCAATGTGAGGAAGTTGACAATCCAGTGTGGTTAAAAAGGCAGCACAAGTCTTGTCTAGATGGTTCAGGATGGTGACCAGGAAAGCCAGCACCTCCCATGGTGCCCACCACCACCAGCCACGTTGCTGCAGCAGACATCTTTGCCTGACAGTGCATCACAATGGACAACAGGTTATCAGACAGAGGTTCGTCATGAGTGTCAAAATCTATTTTGACAGACTTTTCTTCAGTTATAACATTGAATACAATAAATATCCTCCACCATGCCTAGTCCTAGAAGGTGAGTCTTTATCTGATTTATTTTGCAGTACTAATACTATAAATTCTGTCATCATCCTGGAAGAAGAGGTCAGGGGCTCTTGAATTGGATGAGTTGGTGATGGGATAGAATCCAATGCTTAAAGCAATGTAGCTGCAGAAGCATTGTGGGTGATCTTATACCCCTTGTTCCAAGTATTGTAGAGGTTGGGATCCTGGCAAGTTGTCACCATTCTAGCCAAAAACTGGCACAATTATGTCTGACTCTTAGTTGTAGCCTTTTTCCTTAATGTAGTTAGTGGTATCTTTATTTGTTTTCTTGGATCTCCTCTGGGAATATGTTAAGTACAATATATTGAAAACAAACAAACAAAAACACTAACAATGTATATAAAAGGAAGAGCATATTCATTCAGAAAGTTCTGGCCGGTCACTGTTTCAGATACTTGTTTAACATTCAGCATTAACCTTTGCAATAATCAGGATAGTTCACTGAGCTTTGCTTGTCACCATGCTTTTAACACCTGGGGTTCTAGACCCTCCGTGATGGCCACATAGTATATGCTGATCTCAAATTTCCCCAGGAAAGATGTCAATAATATATTTTTAGTTTCACCAAAACCAAGGTATATTAAAAGGATTTCTCTATCTCAGTGACCTCTCTCTCAGACCCTTATTGTTCCCCTTATTAATTCCATCACTTTTATAGATCAAGTGGCTAGTAGTGTTAGACTTGTTGGAACTGACTATGGTGTTGATGTACATCTTTCCTTTTCCCATCTTGTTCTGGGGTTAGGGATGATTTCCATGGTTCTGGAATTGGGGCCAAGGACATATTGTGAAAGGCTTATCTACACTGGATTTTACAGAACATAGTCTGTAAACTGCTGTTCTATTGAAAATTGCCCATTATGACTTAGTGGCATTATACTCATAATCATACTGTCTATAATATCTAAAGTTTATACTAGGAAATTAAAAGTTTAGAAATAACCTCTGGCATATTTTAATTATGAATGATAGACTCAAAATATTTTCCCAGGTGTCCTAAGTGTCATCCTTTCTATCAACCTGGAATAATCTCAAAACATGTGAACTCAGAAGTAAATGTTTATTAAGCACTGTCCTACATTTCAGGCATGACACTAGGTGTTGGAGATGCAGAAATAAGTAAGACATTGTCCCCAAACTCACAGTCCAGTAGGACATATTCAATTGCTTTGTTTATCCAGTGGAGTGACCTCACTATTCTTTTTTCTTCTTATAGCAGATGCTGACACACCTTGTACCATGGAATAGATGAAAAAAAGCAGAGACAAATGGGAAAAAATATTTGAAGTATTTTTTCTTGGGCTGACACTTCTCCAAATGACAACTGATAATTAGCTAAGTAGATGAGAGCTTACTGAAACATTTACTTTCTCTGATTAAAATACCATGCAGTATAATGTCATATGGCAGAAGGAACACCCTTTCCTCTCTATGTTCACTATTCTTTTGTTGGGTTATCGTTCAGTATTGAGTAGAAAAGCAGATGAATGTACAAAGTTTAGGGTCAAGTGAAAATTACCCGAAGCTTTATGGGTAATTAGGTTGGGTTATATTAGGCAAGGGAGTGTTCATTAGTTACAATGCAAACATTATGTGGTTACTAGACAGTCACATCCCTGCATGGTTCCTAGTTCAGCCCATAATTACCTATTCACCAGATGATCAGTTTTGCAGCCGGGTGAAGAAGGAATCCTCAGGAAACACTGTCATGTCACCCTGGAAACGTGGTGACTAGCAGAGCAAGTGGGCTAAGCAAAGACTCATTATTTCTGGAAAGAAAAAAAAAAAGGCACTCTTTGGAATTTGCCTACACCAGAGAAAGCCTTTATGAATCATTCCAGTAAGCGGGTCTCCCACACGTGAATTGAAAGAGTTCACAAGAGGCCCTTTGTTCTAAGATAGTGATTGTCCCATCACCACTATAGATTTGCTTCCTCAAATGTTGAATGCCTTTCAAATTAAGCATCACAAAGTAAAATCCAAATTTTGCCAGCAGGCTAGTGTTTTAAACTGATGTCAGATAAACAATTAAGTAACCACTTGAATAAAGTGGCCACATGTCCCAGTTTACCCCAGGACAGTCCTGGTTTACATCCTTTGTAATGACATGGTTATTAATAGCAACCCCACCCCATTCACTTTCAGTCTGGGTTTGATGATGATAAATTATATGACTTCTGATTCTAAGGCCAGTCAGGATTAGTGGTTTCAAATAACAGAAATAGCTCGGGCTTATTTAAGTTTTAAGTTAAGAGTATCTGATTGGTTGAACTAAGACTGGATATTCAAACTATAGTTGTCAGAGATCAAGGAAACTGAGAAGGTGGCTTTTAGTCCTAGTACTGCCTCCAAGCAATAGTTTGTGGGCAGACTAACCAAACTAGAAAAAAAAGATCAGATATTAATAGCCAAATAATAATAATAATAATAATAATAATAATAACAATTTAAAGCAAGATTTCTCTTCCTTCCGGCTAATGCTTGATACATTAAATTATAACTTCATGATGACAATATGTATTTCATAAGGACATAAAGACATGTTAGTGAAATGGAAGTGAGAACCCCAAACCAATAAATTTCTCCTTCTTCACAGTGTTGCCTAGAAACAATCCTTTATCCTTACTGGGACACTAAGCTCTGTAAATGGTTAGATCCCCTAAATTTGCTGATAGACCATTCAGATCTATAAAGCCCTAGGATAAAGTAATAGCAAATGTTTCTGGCAATTTTATATTAATTTTTCCATTAAAAACTTATTTCCATAATATATGAAGATAATCCTAATATCACTGCTGGTACTTTGGTTTATTAGGCATATGTGGTAACTTCGTAAAATAGGAAAAATGCTATGATTTTAGATTTTTAACAATCCTTAGCTAAAAAAATGTTTGTGTGAATGTGAAGCTCAGCTTGATTTTTAAATGTAAAATGTTGTTTTCATAAAATTAATGACCTTGTTTTTGAAGAAGATAGAAATTTGGAAAGAGAATCAGAGACCACCAATAGTACTTTGGGAGGAAAACAAGCTCAGTTCATAGATGATAATAAAAAAAAACCTTGTCCCGTGCTACACCAAATGTGTTGGTAGAAAGATAACCATTAGCTGCTACTTACACTCAAAATAATCATTTGCCTTATAATAAAAGTGGTTAAAATGATAGCATACAGTATTAAGATACATATCATATGATACTCAAGAAAGAAGCTTTGATTTTTGTTCCATAAGGAATCACACATTTCTCTTAAATAAATAATCATTTGCCTATAATAAAATTGGTTAAAGTGATAGTATACAATATTAAAATACACATCATATGACACTCAAAAAAGGAGCGTTGATTTTTGTTTCACAAGGAAACACACGTTTCTCTCAGAATAGTTTCGAGGTTTCCTCCACAAATGCACATTCATGCAATATACCCATAGGATAAGGAGAAAATAAGACAGTATTAATCCCTACTAATGTGAGTACTGACTTGAAAATTGAACGATCTTCATTCTGTTCACTAATTCTTTATGTAACCATAGCCTGGAAGCTGAAATTCTTCTCACTTTAACATCTAGATCAGCAGTATGACTGTAATACATCTTGTATTAATATTGCATCCCACTCTACTATTAAATATGGCTTAACTCTAATTTTGAAGACCTAAGACAAAAGTGAAGGTGCCATATGTGGACTTATACCTGGACCCACATACTGTTTAAAAAAAAACACAACTCTCATGAAAGCATTTTTCTCTGCCAGGCTTATTATAACTGTGTTTAAACATTCTATGTCTTCTCTAAATGTTTTTCCCTTACCTCTATATTTCTTGATTGATGATGAACTTCAGAGACATGTTAAGAATGATTCCTTTATAGATTTTGCACTGTAAAATAAATGCCTAATCACAGCGGGACTATTTGTAAGTGATCCATCCTAATAGAAGGGAAACATAACAGAGTCTATCCATCCTGCCATTAAAAATCCTTCAGAACAAGAGTGATTGCTAATTATATACTCAAAAAAAAAAAAAAAAAGAAGAAGTTCTGACAGTAGAGCAGACTCCATTCAAAATGGGAATTAATAAGTTTCATGCCAATATGATATATATATACTTCACAGTATATTAAACTCTTCACATAACAAAAAAAATCAAAACAATGTCAATATTAAATAACACAGAACAGAACCAAAACCTGCGGGATTAGCATACTATGTTCAATATGTTATATATTATTATATTACAAAAGGTATAATTTAACCCAATATTTAAGTGAGATAATCTTATAATTTTCAGTTTAGAGCAGAGAAATATTCCTAGATATGAGGTTAAATCTAACCAAAGGCACACCATTTATTACTTTGGGTTACCAGATCACTAGCCAGCTTGAACAAGTAACTAGAAATTAGGCTAAGGACAAATTCTCCCTAAGTAGTTGAAGAATATGATTTATGATAAATTTTTTATATACTCAAAGTATCTATAATTTCAAAGCACAAACTCAAATGAGTATAGTGATGAATATGGGAAGAAACAAGATAATTTACATGTATTCTGTATGCACTAATATTCTTTTTTATCTATATGAATGGAAGTACTTCTAATTTTCACAGAATTTTGCCACCTTTTCCCAGTGAAAAAACTAAAGCACGGAATTGCATAGTTTTTAGAATAATAGAGCAGAAATATCAACCAATATTTAGTACGTATGCATATGTCACCATAAAAGTTCTAGAAGAGCAACGTTGGGATTTAAAAGTTCTGTGTGCTCCATGTTCTGCCACAGATTGCTAGAAAATTCTATTTATTAGATAGTGTACTAATTGCATTGTATGATTATACTGTGTGATGGTGATTATTTGGTTAGTGATTGCAAATCCAAATAGAAACAATCAAATAGTGAATTCAAACTCAAACTTCTAATCAAATACCTTTTCAGTTAAAATATGCCATTCCACAGCCCAATATCTGTTTCAGGGATCTCTTCAATATGAATTTCCAAATAGCTTAATGGCTGATCTTATTTAAAAATGCTATATCTTTTCCATTTATTTCTTGACTAGTGCATATTTGAAATTCTGAATCGCATAATTGTATAAGTATCATTCACAAGTAGGATAAAATACAGTCAGAATTCATTCCAAAAATGCCACTAATAAATAGCAGAGAGAAATAATGGATACCACACTGTGTACAGCCCAGAGAGCCAAGTAATAATTACTTTTATGAATAGTATTGTCTGTATAAAATATAGATGTATGGGTAGTAATATATACGTATATATTATTTTTCAAATCAATTTATACTGAATTTTATGATTTAAGTTTTAAGCAAAACATATTGTGTGACAAAAGTACTATTCTACATTTGTAAAAAGTTTAATAACGTGCTAGATCTACAAATAATTTTCTCTAGTAGGTTTAGCATCATGATACAAAGACAACTCACACACACACAGGAAGATTAAAAAAAATTTTTGTCTCCTTTTTGTTTATTTTTTGATTTTTGTTTTTCTGCAAAAGTGGACCCCTCCCTATGTGTACACTACTTCTAATGTAGCCAAGACTTCCCTCTTGTGGCTGGTTGATGTCAATATGTACTTCTTTATCATTTAAGTGACCAATTTCTTAAATTGTTTCAACAAGGAAACTGAAAAGAACAAAACTGCATATATTTTAAGATACATGAAAACAAAGATAAATAGAATTTAAGTTGAATAAGCTTATCAGATTCCCCGACACGTTAGATTTTAAATTTTTTCTGTTAAATTCCCAGTATTCTTTCTAACACTTGGTTTAAGATCTTTGTATTCCTCTGATCTTGTCTTGCATTTCTAGGATTGTTGCTTTATCAAAAACACTTAAACAGCTTCTGAAATTAAATATTTTCTGTTTTTAGAATATTTTTCAGCCTGATTTTAAGTAGGAAAGAAATTAAGAACTATGTGTTTTTACCTAACATTGCTTCAAAAACAAACAAAAAAAATCTCATTTTTCTGAAATATTGATTTTACCAGGAAGTAATCAGAACTAAGAAGAAAAATTTTAATGTTTAAGTCACTATTATCATTGAGTTAGAATAAAAACTTCACTTGTAAACAACAAAGTGATAAAATTTAGAAAAGGTAAAGGGAAATGAAGAGAAATTGAGAACTTACTCTGTGTAACTCACTTGACCATTCATATCTCAGTTAATACTCATAAAACCCTGTGAATATATTACTAACTTCCATCTTATAGATGAGGAAGTTGCTGTTTTGATCATTTACATGAGCAAGCCTCAGCCTAGAATGCTATACTTTTTACAATTAATTGCTATATTAGTTTTGCTAAGCAATTTTCTCATTTTTCTGCCCATGATTTTTCTGCCTAACCTTCATTCTCAACTAAAAATGAGCAATGTTGAGACAAAGTGGTTAAATAGACTGGTCAAAATCACAGACAAAAGTCATGGTTTGGTAAGGAAAATAAACCACATGGATTCTTTACTTCAAAGGAAAAATATTAAAGACATATCCTCCTTTTTGGCAATAGACTTTACCCCATTCAAGCTGAGGTGACTGTTTCTTGGATGTTGAAAACAAAAAAAAAATCCTATCCAGAGTGAAGTAAAAATAACAGAGGTGCCACAGACTTGTTTGATATGAGACTCAAAAGTACTCTGTTGTATAAGAGGAAATACAAAATATTAAAAAAATAAGATTGCAAAGAATGAGAGGTAATATAATTAAACATTTCTATAAAACTAGAGGTAAGAGACGGACACAATCCATGAAAAGACGTTTGAATTTTTTTTTTTTTTTGCCTTTTTAAAAAACCTTATCAGTATACACTGTAGTTGATTTTCATGTCCCTTTATCAATTCCTCCTTTTCCTGTCAGCTTCTCTCCCCTTCCCCCCGAATTGTGATTGTTGTGTCTTCTTCTCCACCCCTCTGTTCATTTGTATATCTACTTATTTTTATTAGCTCCCACAAATAAGTGAGAACATGCAGTATTTCTCTTTCTGTGCCTGGCATATTTCACTTAATACAATTTTCTCTAAGTCCATCCATATTGCTGTGAACAGTAGTATTTCATTTTTTTTTAATAGCACAGTAGTATTCCACTGTGTATATACCACATTTTCCTCATCCAGTCATCTGATGATGGACATTTGGGCTGGTTCCAACTCTTGGCTATTGTAAATAGTGCTGCAATAAACATGGGAGTACAGGTATACCATCGACATGATGATCTCACTTCCTCTGGGTATATACCAAGCAGTGGAATAGGTGGGTCATATGGTAGATCTATCTGTAATTGTTTGAAGAACCCCCATACCATATTCCATAAGGCTGCACCATTTTGCAGTCCCACCAACAGTGTGGGACGGTTCCTTTTTCTCTGCATCCTCACCAGCATTTGTCATTCTCAGTCTTTTGGATATTAGCCATCCAAATGGGAGAGAGAAGGTATCTCAAAGTGGTTTTGATTTGCACCTCCTGAATGCTAAGTGATGTTGAGCAATTTTTCATGTGTCTGTTGGCCATTTGTATCTCTCTCTTTTTTTTTTTTTTTTTTTTTTTTTTTTTTTTTTCGTGTCCGGCAACGGACGCACTGTAGCAGTGCGCCACCGGGCCGGCCCTGTATATCTCTCTTTAAGAAATGCCAATTCAACCCCTTTGCACATTTTTTAATTGCATTATTTGTTTTTATGCTGTAAAGTTGTTTGAGTTCCTTGTATATTCTGGTTATTAATCCATTGTCAGATGTATATTTTGCAAATATGTTCTCCCACTCTGTTTGTTGTCTTTTCACTCTGTTAATTGTTTCTTTTGCTGTGCAGAAGCTTTTTAGTTTGATATAATCCCATTTGTTTATTTTTCTTTTGGTTGCCTGTGCTTTTGAGGTCATATTCATGAAGTCTATACCCAATCCTACATCCTGGAGTGTTTCCCCCTGTGTTTTCTTTAAGGAGTTTTATTGTTTCAGGACATATATTTAAATTCTTTAATCCATTTTGAGTTGATTTTGGTATATGGTGAGAGGTATGGGTCAAGTTTCATTCTCCCACAAAGGAATGTCCAATTTTCTCAGCACCATTTACTGAAGGGTCAGTCTATTCCCCAGTATGTAGTATTGGTGCCTTTGTCAAAGATGAGATGGCTGTAGGTGCATGGGTTGATTTCTGGATTCTCTATTCTGTTTTACTGGTCTCTGTGTGTGTTTTTATGCCAATACCATGCTGTTTTGGTTATTATAGCTCTGTAGTATAGTTTAAAGTAAGGTAGTGTTATGCCTCCGGCTTTTTTTTTTTCCCCCCTAAGGACTGCTTTGTCTATTCATGGCCTTTTGTTCTTCCATATGAATGTTAGGATTGTTTTTTTTCTTTTTCTGATTCTGAGAAAAATGTCATTGGAATGTTGATGGTGATTGTATTGAATCTGTAGATCATTTGGGGCAGTATGGACATTTTCACAATGTTAATTCTTCCAATTCAAGAGCATGGGATATCTTTCCATCTTCTTGTGTCCCCCTTAGTTTCTCTCAACAGTGGTTTGCAGTTCTTATCATAGAGATTTTTCACATCCTTGGTTAACTTTATTCCCTGATATTTTATTTTTTCAGTGACTATTGAAAATGGGCTAGTTTTCTTGATTTCTTTTTCTGCTTGTTCATTGTTGCAGTACAGAAATGCTATTGATTTTTGTGTATTGATTTTGTATCCTGCAACTTTGCTGATACTTTGTAGAGTCTTTAGGCTGTTCTATATATAGGATTTTATCATCTGCAAACAGGGACAGTTTGACTTCATCTTTTCCAATCTGGATGCCCTTTATTTCCTTCTCTTCCTTGACTGCTCTGGCTAGTACTTCCAGCACTATGTTGAATAGGAGTGGCAAGAGTGGGCATCCTTGTTTTGTTTCCGTACTTAAGGAAAAAGCTTTCAATTTTTCCCTGTTCAGGATGATATTGGCAATGTGTTTGTCATATATGGCTTTAATTGTGTTGAGATACTTTCCTTCTATACCCAATTTATACAGAGTATTTATCATGAACAAATGTTGAATTTTGTCAAATGCTTTTTCAGCATCTACCGAGATAATCATATGGTTTTTGTCTTTGCTTTTATTGATGTGGTGTTATAGAATTGAACATCCCAACCTTGGGTATATCACATTTATTGATTTGTATATCTTGAACCAACCTTGCATACCTGGGATGAATCCCACTTGGTCATGATGTACAATTTTATCTGTGTTGCTGTATTGTATTAGCTAGTATTTTACTGAGAATTTTTGCACCTATATTCATCAAAGATATTGGCCTTTTGTTTTCTTTTTTTGTTGCATCTTTGTCTGGTTTTGGTATCAGGGTGATGTTTGCCTTATAGAATGAGTTTGGGAGAATGACCTCTGTTTCAATTTTTTGAAATAATTTGTAGAGAATTGATATTAATTCTTCTTTAAGGGTTTGGTAGAATTCTGCAGTGGAGCCATCCAGTCTGGGGGGTTTCTTTGTTAGGAGACTGCTGATATCAGCTTCAATCTCCTTGATTGTTATTGGTCTGATCAGATTTTCTATGTCTTCTTGGCTCAGACTTGGTATTTTGTGTGTCTCCAAAAATTTATCCATTTCCTCCAGATTTTCAAATTTGTTGTCATATAGTTGTTTATAATAGTCTCTAATGATTCCTTGTATTTCTGAGGTATTGGTTGTAATATCACCTTTTAAACTTCTAATTTTTGTTATTTGGGTCTTCTCTCTTCTTTTTTTCGTTAGCCTTGTTAATGGTTTGTCAATTTTATTTATCTTTTTTAAAAAACCAACTTTTTGTTTCATTGATCTGTTGCATCATTTGGGGGGTTTATATTTCACTTAGTTCTGCTATGTTCTTAATTATTTCTTTCCATCTACTAACTTTAAGTTTGAATTGTTCTTTTTTTACTAATTCTTTAAGGTGAAGTGTGAGGTTGTTTACTTGCAATCTTTCCATTCTTCTGAAGTAAGCATTTAATGCAATTAATTTCCCCTTCGTAATGCTTTTGCAGTATCCCACAGGTTTTGATATGATGTGTTATTATTTCATTAGTTTCAATAAATTTTCTGATTTCCTGCTTAATTTCTTCTTGGACTCATATGTCATTAAGTAGAATGTTGTTTAATATCCATGTATTTGTATAGTTTTGAGTTTTATTTGTTATTGATTTCTATTTTTAATCCATTGTGGCCTGTAAAAATACATGGAATAATTCCAATTTTTTTTTGAATTTGTTGAGACTTGCTTTGTGACCTAGCACGTGGTCTATCCTAGAGAATGTTCCATATGCTAATGAGAAAAATTAATATTTTGAGGTTGTTGGGTGAAATGTTCTGTAGATATCTGCCAAGTCCAATTGGTCTAAAGTGCTGTTTAGATCTTGTACTTCTCTGTTGATTTTTTTGCTTAGATGATCTGTCCAATGTTGAGAGTGGGGTATTGAGATCCCCTACAATTATAGTATTAGTGTCTATCTCTTTCTTTAGGTCTAATAGTGTTTGCTTTATAAATCTGGCTGCTCCGATGTTGGATACATATATATTCATGATTGTTATGTCTTCTTCTTAGATAGATCCTTTTATCATTATATAGTGGCCTTCTTTATTTTTTTTTATGTTTTGGGGTTTAAAGTCTATTTTATCTGATATAAGAATAGCTACTCCAGCTCTTTTTTTAAGGTAAGGTGGGTCTCCTGAAGACAGAATATTGTTGGGTTCATCTTTTTAATCCAGTTAGTCTGTCTGTGTCTTTTGAATGGGGAATTCAATCCTTTTACATTAAGAGTTATTGTTGAAAAGTACTGATTTACTCCTGCCATTATATTGATTTTTGTTTGGATGTTTTAAATATCTTTTGTTCCTTTCATTCTGATTTACTGTATGTCTACCGTGTTTGTTGTTTTGTTGGAATAGTAGATAAAGTTTTTTTTCTCTTTATTGTTAATATTTTATTTTACTGGTTGGTTTTGTTCTTTCTTAAGTATTCATGGTAGTGATGGTTGTTTTTCAGGTACCAAACCCAGTACTCTCTTGAGAATTCTTATAAGGCTGGTCATGTGGTAATGAACTCCTGTAGTTTTTGCTTGTCTGGGAAATATACTATTTGTCCTTCATTTCAGAAGGATAGCCTTACTGGATAAAGTATCCTTGGTTGGCAATTTTTGTCTTTTAATATTTTGAATATATCATCCTGTTCTCTTAAGGCTTTTAGGGTTTCTGATGAAAAATCTGATGTTAGTCTGATAGAAGTTCCCTTATAGGTGACTTGATGCTTCTCTCTTGTAGCTTTTAAGATTCTCTCTTTGTCTTTGAGTTTTGCCAGTTTAACATGTTTTGGAGAGGACCTTTTTGGGTTGAGTATTTGGGGGGATCTTTGAGCCTCCTGAATCTGAAGATCTGTATCTCTCCCTATACCTCAGAAGTTCTCTGCTATTATTTCATTGAATATTTTTTCTATGCCATTTCTTTTTTCCTCCCCCTCTGGAATACCCATGATTTTGGTATTCAAGCACTTAAGGTTGTCTGTTATCTCTCTTAGATTTTCTTCAAGTTTTTAAATTCTTTTTTCTTTTTTTTTTTTTTTTTCCTTTTCTTTTCTTTTTCTTTTTGTTTTTTTTTTTTTTTTTTTTTTTTTCCTTTTCTTTTCTTTTTCTTTTTGTTTTTTTTTTTTTTT
>NW_007727434.1:210245-301323 GCF_000696425.1 Galeopterus variegatus
CTGTTATTTCTTTTATATTTTTTTCAAGTTTTTAAATTTTTTTTTTTTTTTTTTTTTTTTTTTCCTTTTTTTTTTTTTTTTTTTTTTTTTGGTCCACCTGTGTTATTTCAAACAAGCCATCTTCAAGGTCAGAAATTCTCTCTTCTGCTTATTCTAGTCTGCTGGCTAAGCTCTCTGTTGTGTTTTTTATTTCATTGAATGAATCCTTCAGCTCCACAAGCTCTGCTACATTCTTTTTCAGGGCAGTTGATTTCTTTGTACATTTTCTCTTTCAGGTCTTGTATACTTCTTCTCATTTTGTTGTGTTGCCTGAGTCTTTTTTTTTTTTAATCTCATTTAGTTTCCTTAGAATTGTTGCTTGAAATTCCTTGTCAGTCATTTCAAAGACTTCCTGTTCTATAGGATCTAGACCTTGAGAGTTATTATATTCTTTGATGGTGTCATACTTTCTTGGTTTTTCATATTTCTAGTATCTCTCCATTGGTGTTTAGTCATTGTGGCAGAGGCTATCACAATCTACTTGTTCCATCCTGGTGTCTGAAGCAATATAAGGGAGTTTTGTTGCCACTCAGCTGACTATTGCTGTCTTGGGGCTCTGGGGGTCAGTGGCTGGATCTCTCTCAGGGGTGGAGACTCTCCTGATGTGGCCTGGATCCTGCCCAGAGGGTGCCAGGACTCAGCACTGCTGCTTTGGGACCTGGGGGTCATTCACTGGGGAATCTTTCAGGGATGGGAACTCACCTGGCTTGTCCTGGATCTCACATGGATGTTGGAATTCTGTTCTTCTTACCAAGTTCTGCCTATAGGTCACAGGGCAACAGAGGCCATGGCAGAGCCACCTGGGCCTCCTGGAGCAGAGGGAGATGTTTGAATTATTAACAAGCTTGTCAGTATATTTTATTTCAGTACAGGCTAGAAGGCTAGTTGTTGTGCCTACTCTTTGATAAGGTTTAAGAAAAATCACTTTCATGGCAGAATATCTTATATCATTTCCCATCACGCTTGATGAATTCCAAAACATGATTATCACAATTTAGAGGACTCTTTCTTTTAAAAATTGTACAGGAAAAAAGCACATTTGAAAATATTTTAATATAAAAATAAAAATGTTTTTCTGATACTAAAAGTATCCTATGTAAATTAGTATGTTTAAAAAACTTCTTTATAGTCACCTTGCAAGTTGTAATAGAGCATGATTGACTGTTCTCAAGTTTACTTTCTTTGCAGCAAACTGTTTCCAGTGATCCATAATTAAAGCCACTCTAGGCATGAATAACTATGTAAGAGGATTTGAAACCTAACATTATTTAAAATGTTATTTTCTCCTGTATTTTAATGAACAAGAGTGATCTGAGACAGATTTGCTGGCTAATGCTCACAGAGATTTGAAGTTAACACTGAACATAACAATTTCCTTTACATTATTAGTTAGGCAAACTATCCTGCAGGTTTTGTTCTTCAGAGCATGCTTTTTGAGTTTAAAATTGTTTGAGTTATCTTTAATTCCATTAGAAATAAAGCATGAGATAATAAAAAACTGCTATATCTGAGAAATATCATCTTTCTTAATTCAGTGTCATGGAGAATCTTTCAGAGAAATATCAAGGGTTGTCAAATGCTGCTAAACCAATGGACCATATTAGATTTATACCATGATGCATACTTCTGTTGAAAGCAGTATCATGTTAGTAGAGCATACAATAGACTTGAATACAGAAGACAAATCTGGCCGTATGTTTGTCATAAGGTATGCACTTGTAACTTCTCTATTCATTTCAATTGCCATAAAGTACCAAATGCATCTTACTAAGCTCTCCTTGCCTAAAAATAAAAAAGATAGAGATCTAATGTTTGCCGTAATAATAAAGAAATTTTTATAAAACGCGTCATGTCCACAAGGGCTTAACTAGACATTAGACCATGAAATATCTGAGTTCTTACTACTACATGGTGACAAAGTCATGATTTCAAATTCTAATTAAACAACTGTTGTTGGCAGGGGCAAAGGAGATAGAGGTTCTGTGCTTGCTTGTTTTCTTTTTTTTTTTTTTTTTTTTCATACTTGGCAATGATATTTCAAGGCTTCAGTGTATTTCTTCCTTATATACTCTTGGCCACTTAGAGTAATTAAGCCTCCAGCTATGCAAAAGACATACTGAATCCGTTCTGCTTTCAATAGCTAAATCTATTTTATGAAAGAAACAATAGAAATAATCTTAGAAAAAATACTATATCAAAAAAGTGGAAAATTGTAATGGACAAACTAAGAAACCAAACAGCCAAGAAGAATAAATCAAAGAAGCCTTCATGGCATAAATCAAAGTTGAGAAAATACTAATAATACAGGAATTTAATATAATGTATTATATTTTCAAAATTTATTCAATTTTAATTTGTCCTTCACAACAACCCTTTAAGACTTATATCCATTTTAAAGAAATTAAATTTATAAACTGTTGTAAGTTTAGACACAATAAGAATAAATAAAACTAAAATTCTTAACTGATGGGTTTGCATGAAACCAACTATGTATACCCAGCAAGTGCATAACATTTAAAAAAAAAATTGATAGCTACACTCTATCCTTAAAGACTAGGATATATAAAGTGACATTGAAGAAATTGAAAATGATTATTCTAAAGAAAAGAAAAAAACTTTCAGAAGATTGATTTGGAAGTATTCTGTTGTGAAATAGATCTATTCCTTTTTTTCCAAATGGCTGAATAGTGATCATCAGGAATCAGTCACAAGGGTGCCCACGTAGGCTTAGATGTCTAACTTTTTGTTTCCTAGAGGGGAGAGTGACCCATCACTCAAAGTATTCAGAGCATAATCATCTGGGAAGGAGGAAGGATTTTTGAATTAGGGTTCTGGAATCAGAGTCCTGGGTTCAGATCCCAGTTCTACCACTGGGATTGTGACTTTGATCACCAGCACCGGGGTTAACAAAAGTACCTACCTTATTAGGTTGTTGAGGACTAAATGAGATAAGACATAAAAAGCACTTAACAAAGGAGGCTTCTCAAATATAGCATAATAAGAGATCACTAAATTTTAAATGTTATTATTTCACACATACATCAACTCCCTTCTGCTTAGATGATTTACAGAACAACTGCCATGCATTAAGCAGTGAAGTATCACCTAATGTATAAAGACAAATAGGACAGTCCCTACTTTTGAGGATCTTATTTTTCTCAAATTAAATGAAATGCCAAATCATCTCAATATGGCCTGACATGTGCTAACCAGCGACCTTGGGAACACGGAGGAAGCAAGCACTGGCTTCGCCAGAGTTTCTAAACAGGCTTGGTTTGCAGCTGCCAGGACGCCATCCAAAGGATTCGTGGCTCATAGGTGCTTTCCTTCTAGGTGCCCTAGACTTTGATTGGACTTGGATGTTTCCAAATTATTTAGGTTGACATTTTCTACAGGTAACTAATCTCATCATATTTTATTTTATGTGAGTTTCACTGTTAGAAAGTATCCTTGTACTCAATAATGGCTTCATAATTCCTGCATAAAATGTTATAGAAATGAGGATGAAAGGTAGGATTAGAATATTTATCTGAAAGCTATATTTGCATAGAAAGCACATCAATTTTTAAATTACAATGTCTTTTTAATTGGGATGAGTTTGGGAGAAGTAATAGAGTTTATGGAGATCGAAACTCTATGTAGGGATTACAAGCCACCACTATTGGGTTTATAAGATAAAACTTAATCATTTTTTGATATTTTTTGAAATATAATTTTATTAAAACATGAAATTTTAGAAAACTGTAATTTTGACAAGACTACATTTTTCTTCCTATAATGCATGCAATTTGTCCTTAACATCAAAAAGTATTCCCTCTGCTTGGATAACTCTCTCCACTGTCTCTACCTATCAGGACTTTTGCGTTATTCAAACATCCATTGAATAACAGGTCCTCTGATTCTTCTGAATAATTGGATCTCTTTTTTTAAGAAATACCACACAAATACTATTCTTTCATTTTACCACAATTTGTATTTTTAATATAATGTTTTGTAGTTATCTTATTTTTTCCTGTATCTTACTGATCCATGCATCATTCAAATTCCCTAAAATTGCACTTTGCTCTCAGTAGGTGCTCCATACACATTTGCTAAATGGTGAAATTGAATAGCCCTTGCTTATCTCAGTTTAATAGTAAAAAAGGTAAAGAAGTAGCTAGAGCAAATATTAATAATTTTAATGTAATTCTAGTTTTGAAAACTCTCACAATATAATTTGAACTAAATAATGTGGTTCATAAAAATGACTAGCTTTATATTTCCATCTAATTCCTTTGTTATGCAACTGCTAAATTGTAACTCAGTAGCCAATACCCTGCTTTTCAGTTTAGTCCCTTGATAATGCTTTATAAATTGTGTGGATCATAGAAAATAAAAGGGCATTATCAAAATCATAGAGCTAACCAATAAAAGCAGTTCAATGGCATATGCTTTTGAGCCAACATTTCATTATGATCAAAAGGTTCCCATTGACATTCTAATATAGATTGAGGATGATCATTCCTTTTTTTAGGCATTGATATCTCCTAAAGATTGATTTATATATAATTTTAAAGTTAGGAAATTAATAGAAAGAGATAAATGAAATAAAGATGTCTGCTGTGAATTGATTGAATTGTGCCCCCCAAAGTCCATATATTAGAAGCTTAACTCCCACTGTAACTGTTGAGGGTAGGAAATCCTATTATGGTAATTGAAAGATGGGGCCTTGGAGAGGTGACCAGATTGTAGGACCGTGCCATAGTGAATGGATTAATAATAGTGGTCAGGGGCATGGTTCTAAGGTCTTTAAAAGGAGAGCACATGAAGAGGTTACTGTCTCTCTGCTCTGCCATTTTCTGCCATGTGAGACCCCTGCATTGCTGTAAAGCCACCACCAAAGAAGACCCTCTCCAGATGTGTCTCCTGTACTTTGGACTTCCAGCCTCTGAAACTGTAAGCAATAAATTTTGTTTTCTTACAAATCACGCAGTTCCAGGTATTTCATTATAAGCAACAAAAACAGACTAATACAATATCTAAACAAACGGTCTAAAAACCTATTGCTCCCAAAGAAATTTTCCAATTTCATATTTGAACAACTGGTTGTCTACTTATAATTCCCATAGAGAACACTTATAACTGTAATGGCAAGATTGTGATGAGCTTTAGAAATTTCAAAACTTTAGCTGGCCAAAGAAACACAGTCAGTATCTTGGAATGGTGTAGAAATTTATTAATAAGTCTACTTGGTCTAAGCTAGTAACTGCACCATTGTTTCTTACTTTCACCCTGCCTTCCTGTACTACTTCTTCTATTCTTTATATTCATTCTATTTTAGTTTATTAATATTCATCTGAAGTAACATTTACTTAGGGGAGTTGTATTAAACAGTATTTCCATGATATGTACTACAATAAAATGGAACCATTGCCACACAGGCCTGGACAATACCACATAATCCATTGTCCTTAGCAATTCCACATACATTAGAACATTTTGTATATTTGAATATACAGCAGTATATTAAAATTTCTGAAAAATCATACAGTAAAGAAACCTATTTAACTTGATTAGACATAATTTTTCAAATTTATATGACTTTTACCATGTAACTCTCATTAGAAATAATAAGAATATATTATGCACAATAAACCACATTAAACACTTTAGCTGCATTATATCATTTAATCATCACAACAATTCTAGGAGGTATTATAACACAAGTTCAAAGACGAGGAAATCAAACCTTTTTAAAATTAAAAATTTGATAGGACTGGTAAGACTCAGGACTTGTTTGGCTCGAGTCCATTTCTCTATACACTGTGCTCTTCTGTTTCAATATAGTTACTCACTTTTTTTTTTTTTTGTCTTTTTTTGTGACTGGTAAGGGGATTGCAACCCTTGGCTTGGTGTCGCCCGCCCCGCGCTCAGCCAGTGAGCGCACCAGCCATCCCTATATAGGATCCGAACCCGCGGTGGGAGCGCCTCTGTGCTCCCAGCGCTGCACTCTCCCGAGTGCGCCACAGGGTCGGCCCTAGTTACACACTTTTATAAAGGCATTTTAGATTTGAAGGGAAAGGGAGTATGACAAGGGCGATAGAGATGTTATTTTTTCAAATTACGTTCTTGCCTTGAAAAATATTTTTTAAAGGAAAAGCCTAAGAGTAAATAAAAAGAGAAACCCAACATAATTCAAAAATTGTTTCTTGTTTATTTGTTTTTTTTTTTTAAATACATCCTGATGCATGATTCTCTGGGCTATACCAACTTTCTTTCATAAGATTGTTACCTTCATTCTTCTCTTTTTTGCTTGAATATCTGCTTCACTCATCCTTTTCTCTTGCTAATTTCTACCTTATGAGTTTGATACCTTGTTTATAAAGTGCTCAGTAATGTTTCAGCTGAAGATCAAACTAAGTCTTCTCTCATAGTTTTCCTTAACAATTCTCATTTCCATAAGATTCATTTAAAGTTAATCAAGCTCGGGCAGGCCCGGTGGCACACTGCTACAGTGCGCCACTTGGGAGCGCGGCGGCGCTCCCACCGAGGGTTCAGATCCCACATACAGACCGGTTCCCGCTCACTGGCTGAGCGAGGTGTGGGTGCAACACTGAGGGTTGCAATCCCGTTGCTGGTCCTGGTCCGGTACGGGTGCAACACTGAGGGTTGCGATCCATTGCTGGACACGAAAAAAGACAAAAAGGAAAAAATAAATAAATAAATAAAATCTTTTAACAAATAAATAAATAAATAAATAAAAATAAAGTTAATCAAGCTCAAAGAGAAACTAAATAATTGATAACATATAACATTAATTTACATAATAAATTACTGGATAAAATCCAGTAAAAAGACTTAGGGATACATTTGACTTCAGTAAACTTTTACTTTGTGTTGCATATTATACCAGACATAGGAATAAAAACTAATGTAAAATATGGATCCTGTCTTCAAAAGACAGTGGGGAAAAACAGTAATATAACAAATAGTATTCCAGTACTCTAATACATAGAGTGATAAATAGAATAAATGAGATATGCATAAGGAATCGTAGAAAAGAAGGTATCTCTCTCTGATTTTCAGACATGAGTGAGCTAGCCAAGTGCAGAAGGTAATGAAACAATGTGGTTCCAATAGAGAGAATAGCATTTACTAGCTATAAACGTAAGAAGCAGCAGGGTATGCGTGCATGTGTGTGTGTGTTTGAATGGTAAGTACCTCATGATTGTTAAGGCATGAAATGTAAACTATGCAATGGCACCACCAGAGACTGGATAGGTAGACACAGCTTAAGCCATGGGAGTCTACTACATTGTGTCAAGAGATTTGTGAAATTCTCTGCATGATTTAGGAAGAGGACTACCCTGATTAGATTTTCATTTTGGATAGATTATGATGGCTTTACTCTAGGGAGCAGATTTTCATGAAATATAACTGGTGATAAGACCAAACTGGACTTTATCACAACTATTGAGGTGAGAGATGACAAGGGTTTGAGTTAGAGGAGTGGTAACCAAGATGGACATGAACAGATTCATTCACACAGCACTTAGGACATAAAACTGGAAGATGGAAGGTTGCAGTGATGTGTGTGGGGGCAAAATGTTATGAACTAAAGGTTTGAGTCTCCCCCAAATTCAAATGTTAAAGCCCATCCCTCAATGTAACAGTTTTTTGGAATTGGGTGGGGGCTTTGGGAAGTGACTAGGTTTAGATGAAGTCATGAGGATGGGGCCCCCGTTATGGAATGTGTCCTTATAATAGAAGAAAGAGAGACCACAACTTTCTCTCTCTGCCGCGTGAGAACACAATGAGAAGACACTATCTTACCAGGAATCAAATGTGCAATCATCTTGATCTTGGACTTTCCAGCCTCCAGAACTGTGAGAAATAAATGTTGATTGTTTAAGCCACCCAGTCTGTAGTATTTTGTCTTAGCAGTAGAACTGACTAAGACAGAGGGTGAGAGTGGAAGCTCTCAAGCTTGGTTCTCCCATTTCTGGTTTGTATGAAGGGCTAGATGCTGGAAGTACAAACTACAGTGAAGAAAACAGGAAGAGAATCATGTTTGGAGGAAAGATAAGGGGTTTCATTTTGAGCATACTGAATCTGAGGCAGGGATGTCATATGAGCAATTTCACATACATAGGAAGTGATGGATACAGGACAAAAAGGAGGAAAAGCAGCAGACACTACTGTAAGATACAGGCATGTGTAGACGCACCTCAAATGTCCCCAAACAAATTTTGCTTCTTTATGCATCATGCAAAGTAAGATAAAAGGTAAAGTACCTTAAACCGACTGAAAAGTAAGCAAATAGTTTTGCATACTCAGCCTCCTTCTTGTGTACTTTGCCTTTCCTTGGTGGTACTTTCCTTTCCTGAGAGGATGAGTCATTTTGGAGAAGGCTTTATTGGATGCAAGTACAAGTAAGAAACTAGTAAAAGACTTCCATGCGGGCTTCTCAATAGCAACCAAGAAACCAGGGAGAAAAACCATCTGAAGAGAAAACTCCTAACAGGCTTTCAGTGTGTATGAGTCAGAACTCATTCTATTGCAAGGGAATGAAACCCAACTCACTCTAACTTAAGGGGAAAAAGAAGAATTAATTGGATCATAAGACCGTAAGATTAAGGGTCTCCAACAATATCAAGAGTCAAGTACTACCCCATTTCTCTGCTCTACTTCTCCCCTGAGGCCCTTATTCTCATGCCACTTTTCTCTACTGTTGGGCCCTTAGCAGCTCTCTGTTTATATCATCTTAAGGATTCTATTAGGAAAAATGTCTTTATGTTGAGTTCCAAAGAAAATTCCAGAATTGAGTCTCATTGGCCAGGCTTGGGCATGTGTTTATCCTGAATCATTGTGTCCAGTGGGGATAGAAAGTACTATCTGGCTCAGCCAGGATCACTTCCCTGCAGCAAGTGCTGGCAGAAGGAGAGGAGGGATGCAGTTCAGCACCACTGAAATAGGAGGAACCTCCCAAGAGGAAGTCAGATTCTGATCCAAGAAGGAGGAACGGATACCGGCATGGCAGAATCAGCAGCTACCCACTACGAAATCTCAGCAAAAATAACCCAGTTAGAAAAAAGAGTATGTGAGCCCATGTGTTGTGTTCGTGTATGTGCAAGTGTATGTGCTTACCTGCAATGAGAAAAGTCTGCAGCACGCTACTTCCGCTCAGGACTGCTTCAGTTGGGAGATTCATTTCTCACCTCTAACAAAATAAAAAAACTGGAGAAGATCCTCACAGCATCCCTGGCTCGTAATAATCGCATTAGCTCTTGAGAAGAAATCCCTAGGTAACTTAAATCCTGTACTTCTCTCTCCATGTTCTAGTATCCCATGCCAGAGCTACATATTTAGAGCAAATAAGGTCTATCCAATTTACATCAGAGGAACTTGAAGCAACACCCTTTCTCAACATTCACTCTCCAAATGTTTGGCACATTACAAGGAAATGAACAAATGACAGCTCATCAAAGGGGTCAGGGACCATCAAGACAATACGAAACGTGAAACCTTTTTATTGATGCCTTCTTTCCTTCACAAAATCAACACACTCATATTTCCACTCCCCTTCATTTCATTGCTGTCGGATTCTTTCTCCCATTAAATTAACACAAAGACAGTTAGCAATCATGCACAATTCAGTGTGAGTGGTTCCCAGACTGACAGTCTTGCTTTTATCCCTCTGTAAGCTGTTGGGGCTCAAAGGTATTGTGGAGCTGAAACTCTGCCCAGAACTGGAAAGACAGAAGTGATTTTTAATGTATTTTAGTTAAATTTACTCTATATCGGTCAAATTGTATGTCAGATGTTGTGTTAGTCCGGTTTTATGTTGCTATAACTGAACACCTGAGACTGGGTAATTTATAAAGAAAAGACGTTGAATTGGCTAACTGTGATTCTGGGACTGCTGCATCTGGTGCAGGCTTTGAAAGCAGCAGGGCAACGGGGGGGGGGGGGCCAAGAAGACCACATGGCGAGAAGAAGCAAGAGAGACAGGGAGGGGAGGTGCCGGGGTCCTTTAAACAACCAGTTCTCACAGAACTAATAGAGAAAGAACTCACTCACTAACCCCTCCCGCAACATGGCATCAATCTATTCATGAGGGATCTACCCTTATGATCCAAACAACTCTCAATGCTGCCATCATGGGGGTCACATTTAAACATGGGCTTTAGGGGGGCATGAGGGGGGCAACATATCCAAACTATATCAGATGTCTCCTGAGTATCTAACTACTCATTACTAAAATTTAAAATTTATAAATTTATTTCTTTTTTAAATATCAAAATTCCACAGAATTTAATTTCAGGCATATATTTCCCAAAGTGAGTTGGGCACTTTCACATAACTCATTAAGTCAGAAATCACATGGCACATATTGGGCACTCAAAAGAAGATGCATTTTTAAATACTTGTACATAGTAGAATTAGAGTAAACATAAAAAAAAATACATGATCTCTAAAGACATTTATTTTTTCTATTTTATCTGTGCTTTGCCTACCACCCAGTGCAGTCTGACTCATAGCAGGACTTTAATTCCATAATTATTTGTTGAATGATTCAATAAAAGAGAACTCCAAGTGTATAAAATATATAGACAGAAACTGTAAGTAGAATAACCATTGCAAAAGTTCTTTGCAAGAAAACAAACCAAAAAACAAAAAAGGAAGAAAGAAAAAGAAAACCCCATCATGCAGAACTTCAGTGATGTCAATCTCAATTAATAATCAAACTTCTACAATATTAAAGAAAAAATTTTGAGAGAAAAAGTAGATTGCTTCCTGAGAGCTTCTGTAATGCTAATAGGATCTTTAGATTCCATTGTCACACTGAGATTCACTGGTAAAAAGCAAGCAGGCTTTTTTGCCCTTCATTATCAGCCCATTTCTGGCCTGATTTGCTTTAGATGATTTAGACTCTGCTGCACCTGACGGTGACTTTCCATATCAGAAAAGAGAATGAAAGATGATCAAAAGACAAAAGGGGGAGGAGAAAATAAGAAGTGAAAAACCCAAGAGTCTAAAATAAAATTTAAAAAATTAAAAAATCTTAGCATTCTGCCGACTGTCTACTTAAGCTTGAGATTTAGGTATTTGCAGTTTCTCTCTACTCCCTATCCCCCCCAAAACTTCTATTGTCTTGCATCAAAAGGACATCGCTTTATGGGGTGTGAAGCAAAACCTGTTTTGTTTTGTTTTTCAGACACTCTGTTGTCAACAGTGAGTCAGGGACTCCAGCTACACTGCAAAGCTCCTTTTGGCATTCTGTGCGGCCATTCACTGTGGCAACAGCTACCATTTGTCAGGTTAAGCTGTAAGCACATCTCTTGTCCATTGCCAAACAACTTCAATAACTTTTAAATAATTTTCAATCACTCCAGTGTCCAGGAAGACCAGAGAGAAAACACATGCCAAGCTCCCACTTCGCTGTATAGCTGCTACTTCTGCAACTGCCATCCAGCATAAGTGAAGATTTTAGTGGCCTGTGGTCATTGCATGAATTTGAAACCAGCCACAAGTATATCATTCCAAAAGGCAAAAAAAAAAAAAAAAAAAAAAAATACCTAGAGAGTTACATTTCATTACCCAATGATAAGACCAGCTGCATAATATACAGAGTTTATTTACATAAGCCTCAAGTATCTCGAATATTTATGTGTGAGGCTTACCCTCAAACACATGTAATCATCATTTTCAAGACTAGCACTGAGGAATGGAATAGAGAGCCTGCATGCATATAAATATTATCACACAAGAGGTGAAAATGGGAACCCATCTGATTTGCATGGATGTCATATTTTTTATGGTTTCTTCCTTGAAAAAACTAAATCTGTAACACTGCACCCAATGATGAGACTAGTCTGGTTGGTCCAGTCATATTGATTTATATGTGGATAGCTATATAATCAGTTGCTATGTTAATGCAATCAAAATTTTAAAATTCTTTACTGCAATACCTCTCATCAAGTTCAACAAAGGATTGCACCAAATTCCCAGTTTGAAAGCACTAATACCTTTGCCCCATTTCTGAATGAATCCTGCTCTCTTCTCCTTTTCCCTTGATAATCTAGCCTAGCTATATGAATCTACTCTGCATGTGAAGAAGCATTTTGTTGTGTGAAAGCTTTCTGGCCATGTGAATTCAACTTTTCATTTAAATGTTTGTTAAATCTGTCCAGTCCTTCTTCCACAAAGAAAGAACACACACACAAAAAAAATCCCTCTGAAAATATGAATTTTAAGAGGAATCATGCTTACTCTTAAATGACCAAACATTGAGAGTAGGCTACATTTAAAAAATCCATCAGAAAGCTATCGTTTCCTTCAATGCATTAGATTTTATGAATTAAAGCTTTTTTTCCTGGCCCTTCTGCAAATTAGCATTTTTGATTGCTGGTTAGTAAACATAAGCATCATAATGGATTTTTCTAAAATGATTTTTAAGAGTCTTTACAGAGCTTCTTTGGCTTATCTATATTCATAAAGATGAAATCATCACACCTGCAAAAAAACACACTATCTGTAAGATAGTTTAAAGCCAGATTTGTCACTATTTTGTCCAGGAATAAGTGGAGAAGAAGAAAAAATTGATGTTCACTTTGTTGATTAATTTTTCCCTCCCCACATTTTTAAGGGCACAATAAAATTGCACTGAACCATCAGCAAAAGAAAATCAGTCCAAGAAAGAACTACCATGAAACATTCATTGATAACTTCTCGTGTCAGCCCAAATGGAGTTGTCATGCTATGCTTCTCCTTGGTTGTCTTTACAGGGAGACAAAACACTATAGCGTGGAGAACACTAATAATTTTCATATGGAAAATAAATGCTTTACTTTTTATGATTTGCATCTGTAAAGCTTTTGAGTTTTCTTGTTTGTTTTTTGGTTTTTTTACTTAGAGTTATTCTTAAGGTAATTTCTGAGATGTCTATCAAAATTTAAAAGATGGGTGATAAGTTTAGAAATGAATGCAAACCCACAGAATGAATATAGTCAGTTCCAACTCAGGGTATTATGTCCCAATTCTGTAATTACATGTTATCAAGAACCAGTCAAGTCTAATTAAGGCAAAAATACTAACATAATCAAGAATCATGAGTTAGTGCAGTGCTGAGGTTAAAATGCAAATGTAATTCTAAAATATATAAATAAGCCAAAAGAACATAAAAAAAAATGTAAGAGGTCACCTTCTTATTCATATTGCAGCAAAGAGGAAGGTGGAAAATTGTCAATCGGTTGGAAGAACACCAGGAAGTGCAATACTCATCCAAACCACCACTTATTCTTCCAAACCTAACCTTGAGAGAAGTTACTATTTAGATTCATAGAAAGGATAACCCTTACTATCTCTAAAACTGAACTCATAAGCTCTACAAAGCATATTAAGAGAGAGAGAGAGTACATTATTTATATTGACTCCTGTCTCAAGGGAGCCCGATGGATTAACTAAACCATCTTCGGCAAACGCGTTTTTATTTTACACTAAACCTAAATGATCCTCTGCTGTTGGCAATTCACATCTAGGATCTCAGTTCTTCCCTTGACTGGGTGAGTGATCATTGCTATATCATTCTACATTCCTGAGCCTCAGTATCCTTAGCCATATACTGAGTGAATAAAAAATGTATGCTTACCTAAGAGAACCACAATGAGAATCAAAGGCAAAGCACTTTTATTAACTGTCAGCAAACTGGTTAACAGCAAGACCCTGGATTGACTTGCCTCAATTCTTATCTAGGCTCTGTGGGCTAGTTATTTAAATCTCTCTGTGTCTCAGTTTACTCATCAGTAAAATGAGAATAATAACACTACTTACTTCATAAGGTTGTTTTCAAGATTAAGTGAGTTTATTTATATGAATTTAGTGCCTGCCATATAGGAAGTGCTATCTAAGCGTTTGTTGTTGTTATAAATACAATGTTGAGAAATCTGAGAGTCCTTCCTCATACACAACATAAATCCTTTATACTGCATTTAAGCACACATTCTGGTTGGTGGGAAAAGAGCTTAAAGAAAATGATTCAGCACAGTACAAATTGAAAATGATCTCCCACAAGCTAAGGCTTTTATACATATACACACATACATATGTGTATATATAAAGCTATATAAATACTTAGAGTAAATATTTAGCTTCAAAAATATTTCTACGTCTTTCCCCAAATAATCAAGATAGCTGGTTAGAGGGATAAGTAAATAGATAAGCAGCTGGAGATAATAGATAATAGCCAAAAATTCTAGATTGATGTTCATTTTTATCTTAATGATTACTCAGCAGTTTTTACTGAGACCAAGGAAAATTAAAGATTTATCAACAAATTAACTTTCAAGGACTCAAGCAGCAATAGCCTTGTAAGAAAAAAAATCATAATAAAAGAAACAAGCCAAGTGATTTTAAAGAGGCCTGCAATCATTTCCTACTGTAAAACAGGAAAATTGAAAAGCAGTAGGCTGTTTAGATTTACAAAAGAAAAAAACTGCATATAGATATTTTCATACACATTTAAAATGTTATGTGCATTCACACACACACAACACAAATTCATTTCACACATAAGAAGTGTGAAATGTAAAATGTCAGAGAGTCATTTACTTCATGGGTATGTATGACCAAAAGGATCATTTTATTTCTCTTCTAATACGAAGGACACTGCAGCAGAAAATACAGCAATTTGTATCACAACATATTCATACATTTCATCACAGACTGCCTGACAAGGAAGACAAGCTTTCCCTGTTTTTGAGGTCATCGTATAACTCAGTGACTTATGAAGTTAAAAAGTTACTGGGTTCTGTTGCTGTGGGGCCATCGTTCTGGTTGAATCTCTCTGATATCGATATCATAAGGCACGAATTATACATTTTTTTTAAAAAAGCATTCACTCTAGACATCTTCCATTATCACATTTTCACTGTGTCAAACAACATAATTGTTTTGACCATAATAATCATCACTGAAAAAGATAAATTTTATGATTTAAAGAGTTAGCTATAAAATATGAACTGATTATGCCAATTAACTCAAAATAATCTATCCTCGAGTGGTAAATTATAGGATGAATTTTCAAAATAATTTGATTTTTTTTTAGGTCATTAAGGACCTAAAGGTTTTTATTTTATTTTTTTTCATTTTTAATTTTCTTTTGATAATGGGAAGTGGCCACATATAGAGGGCAAGCACATCATTTAGAGAGGCATGAATACTAAGCTTTGGAAAGGTATCTTTTTTCCCATTATTCTAGAGACCATATTTCATATTTCATAAACAATCTTGTAATTTTAAGTTTCACTAAAATTGTTATGTGATGCTTGTGTTCATTATTTGGCAATGTAGAATAGCAACTACCGAGGGCCAGGAAATTCAAAGTTCACTCAGATTGTCAGTAATGGTCAGTATGACTTCAAACAAATCATTTCACATCTCAAGGTTTTTGGTTGCTTTCTGAAAAAAGAGGGGAGACTAGACAAAAGATCTAGATTCTGAGATCTGGTTTCTGAGACAAGAAGAGATATTAGTTTCTGAGTTTCTCGCTCTCAGATTTGTTATTATACTTATTCAAAACTGCTCAAAATGTGTTTAAACTCCTGGGAACAATAGGTCATAAAATTTGAAATTGGAGAAAAAGAACATGAAAAATTACAAGACTGATTTATCTCATTCACATGCACACAAATACACATTTGCCTACCATCACCACTGTGGGAAGCTAACCTCAATTAGGCATATGATATAATATAATCCTCTCAAAAATGGGGGTCACCATCAAGTTTTCCTTCAAGCTGAAATTCATTGATGTTCCAAAGCCATTTCCGTCCAAGACGAGAACTGAGTCAGAAGAAAACAACCCCCAACACTACCTCTACACACATACCCTCCCCCCAAGTCTCAGATATGTCCCCACTGCCCTTTCAGTATTACATTGTTCCAAATTCATCCTTATGTTGGTAACCAAATTCAGATTTATATAAAAAACAGAAAGTAGGTAATTCTTAAGAAAGTTTGAAACTCTTGAAACTCTTTATTTCTGGATAATTCCTGGTATGGAGTAAACTATCCTCCTCATTGGTATTTAGGGAAGAAATCAGTGTTGGGCTTTGCAATAGTGGGATCCAGTGTCTCAGGAGCCTGTGCCTAACTGTTTTCAAATGTGAACACAAACCACCACCACAAAACATGATAATCATTCTTGAGGTCCCTGGGGTAACCAGAAAGGGAAAAAAAGGCAGAATATAGACGCTGTTGGACTTGTCTTTCAATACATATAAAATGCATTTACTGGCATGAATCGGTTATCATTTCTCTTTATCTTTAAAGCTTATCTGAAACACTTTCTATACAAATAGATTTGGTTCCTTCATAAATCTGTAGATATTTTATGTATAAAATAAATTAGAGTTGGGGTTCTAATACCTTGTCTACTGAAAACAAGTCTTTTCACATACACTGCAAAAATTAATACTGTATTCTTTCCCTGCCCATATTCTTCTATTCAGATATCTGAATTAATTTCCAACAATATTTTTGACAGCCAAAATTATTTGTGGAATTAATAATCTTAAAAATCACCCTCTTCTAGCCTCAAATTGGCCTTTTGTCTCATTTGGTAATGTTACTTATTACTCACCAACCTTATGGAATTCACACAGAAAGAGGCAGCATTATTAATTTTTGAAATACCAGTGTGACTTATTTCTAGTATTTGTGTAAAATAGATGACTTTAAAATATAATAGTGGATGAAAAATTTTACTGAGCTGACATGAAGCTCTCATTAAGAATCTAATGCCTGCTGTAGCATGCATTGGTTTATTACTTTCCAAACATATGTTTGCTTTTGTGTGTGTGTGTGTGTGGACACAGGCTTAGCGTCAAACACTCCATAATTGACTGCTTATGAATGTTTTCTATTGAATCGTTGACATTGGTGTTATGTCACAGCTTGAGAGAGTGATCCACAAAACTTGTGTGCCACCAGTAAAAGATCATAGGAATATTTGCCATTCACGTCTGTGCTCAGAATGGCATTTGATGAATACGAAGTCTTTAAAGATTGTTGGATACATTTACTATTCAAAGTCAAACTGAAGCTGTTTTTTTTTTATTTTGCATTTTTATACAGTACTCTGAGGGAAAGTTATTTTTACCTCCACAGACATTTAACAGTGTCGAATGCACTGTATATGTTATTTTCCAGATATAGTAAATGCTGAGGTCTGCTTTTTTATTTCTTTTTTTTTAAAGAAAAGTTTTCATCTTAAAAATTTGGTTGTTACAATCTTAGCATAAAGTAAAAACATTCTGAAGGATGTACTCACCCTTGATTTTAAAACCAGTAGAAATGGAATTTTCAAAGGTGCTAATATATGAAGTGGGCTTCTTTTTAAAAATAAAGGTATTTTTCCAGCCACACTCTCCCTCTCTTTCCTTTGAACAATGCACAGGTCTTTTACGCCCAGCTGTAGAATCACAGGCTATTAGGGCTAGAAAACATCTTGAAGGTTCTCTATTCTAACCATGTCTTGTGACATAGCATGGTTGAGTGTGGTCTGTAGTCACAAAATGAGGTTTTCTCTATACTGCTAACTGGACTCTATGAGCAAGCACACAAAAGTTATCAGGTGCAATTAAGTTCGAACCACAGTGTTTAGCAATTTTAGACTGCATTGTATCCTCACCATCCTAATAGCACCTTTCAGTGTTAGACCCCTGCAAACTAAGTTGCTACAGATAATCATTTCACCAATTTCTAAAACTTCCTGCTCTGGAACACAGAATGAGTCAGGTCAATGCCACGGCAAGGGAAATGTAAAACAAAGACTAAAAGCCCAAGTTTATCAAAGCATTACATTAGTTGGAACATTGGGGAAGTACTGAAGATCAAGTAACTCTTGTTATGTAGAAAGAGGCAATCACTACTCACCCAAAACCTAAACAAGAACTATCTTTAGATATTTTGAAACTAATGAATTAGAATTAATAAATTTCAAATGCTGGGGCATATATGGAAAGGTGAGTGTTGGCACCGAGGGGAAGAGAAGCTCTGCAGCCTGCACGGCTGAAAACCTGAAGCTTGTGCCCCTGATCTGATGTCACCACGACAAACACACTGGAAGGTTCTTCTCCTCTCACCTTCACCCTGTGCACCCATCCAGCCGTAGTGTGCCCTTGTGTAACTGCTTCTTCCCTTTAAGATCACCTTGATCTTTCCATTTTGGAAAAAAAAAAAATTGTGAGGAATGGTGTTGGGGCATGTGAAGGAAGAGAGGCACTAATGTGGAAATGGAGGGAGCGTAGCTTATTATTTCTGGCCCCAATTCATTTACAGTCATCAGGAAATCGTCATCTGTATTTTGCCCATACTTGTGAGGTTTTTTTTGTTTGTATGTATTTCAATTTGTTTAATTAAGTAAAAATTTCATAAATGTATGGTTTATAACATAATGTTTTGATACACATACACTTTGTAGAATGGCTAAATCAAGCTAATTAACATATATAGTACCTCACGTACTTATGTTTTTGTAGTGAGAACACTTAAAATCTACTCTCAGCAATTTTCAAGTATACAATAGACAAGCATACTTCAAAAAGTTCATGGAAAAAAATGATATTATGTTTTAATTCTATTTTTCCACTAATTTTTTGAAATGCCCTCATATTGTTATTAACTGCAGTCACCATGATGCACAATAGACCTGTTGAAGTTATCCTCTTGTCTAAATAAAATTTTGTGCTTTCTGACCAACATCTCCCCAGTTCCCCCACCCCATTTTATTTCTTGATTTGATCCCATTGACTTTTCCCCACTCAACTGTTACTGTACATCAGACTGTTGACTTCCGACCAGATTACTGATAGAAAGTATTAGTGGAACCATTATAGTTATCTTAACTAAAAGGAAAAAAATACAGTAACATCCACATGTGTGGGAAGTATATCTCAATTGCTATTTATGAAGCTAACTTTAGAAAATTTTGGTGACTGACTTGCCTGCAGAGGTGTCTTCAAAGCTTTCGTTATTGATTCATTCACTAGTTCTTACTATTGATGACATATGTTGATTACTTGAGTTTGGAAGTAGCTGTATTGTTGGATGTATAGGACCAAAAAGGTAGTACATTTTCCTCACCATCACTAGGTTCATGGCCAACACTCTTATAATAAGAGACAGGTTAACAAGAGAAAAGCATAACGCATTTATTTAACAAAGTCTTACATGGCCCGAAGATCCAGGGAAAACTTTGTACTTTTATGCTCAGGTTCAATAAAGAACAGGTAACCAGGTAGAAACGTGATTGGATAAAAAGGTTATAATCTAATGGTAACAAACTGGGGTGAACTTAGCAAGGACTGTTTGTTCAGATTCTTCTTGGCTTCTCTGTGTAGCCTTCCATCCTCTGGGTATAGGGCAGGGCATCTGTCACATGAGTCTTTTACGATCTACTTTCAAAGAAGATAGGTCAGAGAGTGAACTTTCTAGATTTCATGGCATTTTGGCGGGGAGAGGAGTTTTAGTTTTTATGACCCACCTTGGGGAGAGTGGGGACAGGAAGAAAAGAGGGCAGGAGAAGATCATAGAAACCTTGCTTCCAAGGCCCCCCCCCAATCTCTTTCAGGTCAAAGCACTCAGCATACCAAAGCTCCATACTCTAGGGTATCATGTTCTGAACCCCAGTAGATGCCTAACTTGCTCATTTCATTTATATATTCATATTCCCAGTATCATCAGCTCCATTTGACTATCTTTTTGTCTGCCTTGCCCACTGTCCCTAGTTCTCTCCCTTCCTTCCTTCCAGACTTCTAGCTAAGTATCTTATTCTAATTATCAGATGACAAATTATTTTTTCTATTTCTTTAGATAAATAGATTGATTCTCAGCTCCACTTTATATCTAGGAAAAAATTAGGAATTTTCCTGCCTTGGCCAAATGAGAACTATCTCTGATTCTTGCCTCTGCCTATGGACAGACTACAGTAGAAGACGATTTCCAACTGCGGTCATTTATCAACCCATTAACAGATCTCTGATGTGTCACTTTGAAGAATCCATCAGGAGACAGACAAGGAAATGCAAACAGGAAACACTGTACTTGCAAACAATTACTTTGCTACCCAAGTATATTCTTGACACATCATTTTTATATCCCCTCAGTGGAAACAGTTTAAATCCACAAATAGTGACTGTTAATATTTTAATGCACTCCTGTTTCCTTGCAATTTTTTGTGTCAAGAGGCATTTGGCAGACAACAGAAAGTATGAACTTACTGTACTAATGGAACATGCTCTGGCTCTAATTAGTATTCACAGTACTAAAATCAATGACTAGCTATTGAGATATTATAGCAAATATGGAAATAAATACAGTGCTCTTTCAGAAGGATGCTAATCTAATTGCCTGCTGACCTCAGAGCGACTGCTAAACTTTGAGACAGATGTAGAGCCCATGTCCCCTCACTGCATGCCTCAGCATGGCTGTGGGCCTGTCAGTATTAACACTGACCCCCACTTCCACCCACTTTGCCTTTCATCACCTAAAGCTCTCAGCCGGAAAGTGGTGACAGAGGCGGCCAGCGTTGTACGTAAACAGATTATCAGGATGGTTGGTAATATTCCTTTACTAGAAACCTTTTTAAATCCCTGCATTGGCAATCCTAAAGCTCTGTTGATTTTTGTTACTTGCTGATAAGGCTTTTAATGGCCAAAGCCTGGTATATTTTTAGATCTTTTGTCACCATGGGTCTCCTGTCACTCACTGAGGTTGAAATCAGCAGGCTATTAGTTTGCCCAATGTATAATCTCAAGTCCTGTGGAACAAGGGCTTGCAGCAACTAGGCCTCCTGATTGTGGAATTTACTTTTGATTTTTATTCCTAGAACACCATCATTTCTGTTTAAAGTGAAACATATCTATTTGGAGCTGTGTTAGAAATCTCTTAAGGAAAACATTTTAAAGCATCCTGAAATTTTTCATTAAAATTATATATTTATATAATATGTGTTTGCTTAACACATCAAAATATATTTCAAATATTTTTAAATTACTGGTTAATTCTTCCCCCCTCTCCCCCCAAGAAGGGTAATTAGAATCTCTTTTGAAATTAGATTGCAACTCTTTCTTATTAGTGGGTGACAAATTGTCAAATGGGGGAACTAGTTAAACTGTAGGGAGACAATATATCTTCAGCACACCAAGGAATATTGGGCCAATATCCTTTCAAGATACAATGTAGAGACAATCCCTTAATCACCAATGAAATGTTCTTTAACTGCAGGTTTCTTGTTAATGGAAATAAATATTTGTTGGTATTTACAAACCCCTGTTGGTGTCTCACTTGTAGCTGTGGCTCCCCACACTTACGCAGGAGAATATAACAAGAGAAGGGAGCAGGAAAGAAGAATTTGAAGGGGTTTCACTGGAGTAGTTTGTTGGGGAAGCGGGACTATAAACATCAGAAAATAGAAAAGTGAAGGAGGCAGTCCACTGGGGAAAATAAACACACTTGAACTTGAACTAGGAGATGAACACATGGAAAAGTTCAATCCCATGAGAGCAAAAACGATGTCCTGTTAAGTATGTAACATCGTACTTTTTCTAAATAGTATTTTTTTAAACTTTTAATTTAAAAATATCTAACTGCAAAAAGGGGTAGAATGATGCTGCTTTACTTAAAAGTCCTCGACAGTCTGCTTTTAGAGGAAATTTTAAAGACAGGCTCACCAAAGAATGGCAGGTGACAGAGTGGGCAGGACGTGGTAGAGACAAAAAGGCCATTGTGTTGAAACAGAGTGAACAAAGCCCATCTAGAGAATAACGTGTTCATGCGAGGCACGATGAGGTTTTAGAATAAATATCTCAGTTGGATGAGAGAGCCTGGTAAGAGAAAGTGCGAACATGATTTGAAGACACTGACTGTGAAATGTGATACGGATTAGACACTAAAATTTCCTGGAAAAAACCAGCCAGATAGAGCCTAAAACATATCATCTCATCCAGTTGTACATTTTCTCTTGGTCATAAAAATATATACTCCCTTTCATTAAATCTAGCTACCTCCTCCTACAAAATCTGCTTCTTTCACAATGGACAGCTACCTCCCTTTCAAGAATACTAGTTTATTTCATCAAAAGCTGAAGAGACACAAAGAGTGAAACATATTTTTCTAACTCTGACACCCACACAAAAAGTATTCGTGAATGAGCAAGTTGCTAAATGAATGAAAGCAAGATAGTTACAGGGGGTGGCAGGCAGATGGTAGGGCCCATCAAATATACTCACCAGGGTTCCCCTTCTCTCTACTTCACATCAGTTTTCAAAGGAATAAAATAACGTGTAAGTTTGGAATGCGACACAAACAGCACATTTTTCCCTCTCAGCATTTGTCTCTGAAGCTCAGCAGTAGGAATTTCCTACTGACTAATTTTTTCCTGAGGGAATCTATTGTGGTTTCTGTCACTTCCAAAATAATAAAATTGTATTTACTAATGATGATTTTGATATTGTCAAAGCTAAAATTCATTTTTTCTGTTGATTTTTTCTGACCCTGTCTAAGTTTTTTATAAAGTAGATGATTATAGCGAAAAACTCGTTTTCACAGCCACGGACTGTTTTGTCTCTGATCTCTTTTTACAATTCCTCAATATTTCCTTTGAAACTATTACACAAAGGGCAGTAGATAAAAAGAAAATGCTGAAGAAATGAGGATAGGAAACAAAATGTAACATGCTAAACAAGTAATATTTCATATGACATGTTTAATATATCTGTCCTTGTAAATAATCTAGTATGTAAATAGTGACCATTTTATATCTATATGTTCTAGGACCTATATATAAATAACGGGTATAGACATGCCATTGACATACTTGAGATCTAATTTTAAGACAAAATATATATACATGAAATGGCATAAGAACCATTACAAAGAGGATATGCATCAATATTTAAATGATGTAATATCAGGATATCAGGAAGTGAGGTTTATCTATAAAGTCGCCTTAGATGAGGTAAAATTTGAATCAGATTTTTCTAGAAAGTGGTGTAAATAGATTGATTAAGATGGGTAATGATTTTTCACCAGAGAACAGCATGTATAAATGCAGTCACCAGCACAGAATTTTAGAGGTAGAAGCAGATTGATCTAACATTGCTTTAGGCCCATTGAATATTTCTGAATAAGATTTTTCAGTGTGTTAAATTTAACCAGATTGAATATTTTGAGTCCCATCCCAGTGAACAACTTTAAATGAAGGATTTGCTTTTTAATGAGGCATTTGCATTTAATCACAAATTGAGAAAGCAACATCTTTAACTTGGCTATTTCTATTGGAATAGATTCTTTCAGGGTATTATGCTTATCCAGTAGTAAAGACACAGATTCCTCAAAATATATTTCAAGTGTAAAAGATGAGGGAATACTTATTTATAGAGAAACCTGGAAAATATAGTACTTACAAAAGCAAACACAGAGTTGTATAATACAAATTTTAGAAATGTTATTAGTAAACCATTTACAGAAGCTCCAGAGGGCTATTTTTAAAAGATAGAAACAGAAATTTTAGAAAAGTGATTCACAGGCTGAGCTATTGATAGAGAAAAGCTGAAGGACTGAGGACAGATGAGTCAGAAGCAAATTTAGGAGGAGCACATCAAAGAATGTTTTAAAAATTGATCATTTGGGGGGAACTGTAATCTACTGTAACTAGGACAAGCAAAAAGAGTAGATGAAAGTATATTTACATAGAATTAAACTTAAATTAACAAGAATCCTCAATAATTTTAAAAATCGCCCACCTCTTCTTTTTTATAATAATAGCTTTACTGAGATGTAATTTACATATAATAAAATTTGCCCTTTTAAATTGTGTAATCCAGTGGTCTTTCACATATTCACAGAGTTATGCAACCATCACCACTATTTAATTTTATAATATTTTTATCATCCCCCAAAAAAACCCCATACCAAAGAGCAGTCACTCTTCATTTTCTCTCAATTGCCAATGCCCCAGTTCTAGGCAACCACCAATCTGCTTTCAACATCTGTGGAGTTCCATATTCTCGATATTTCATATAAATAAAATCACAAAATATATGACCTTTTGTGACTGGCTTTTATTCACTTAGCATGTTGTCAAGGTTCATCCATGTTGTAGCATGTATCAGTACTTCATTCTTTTCTTTAACCAGATAATATTACATTGGAAACATCATATTTTGTTTATTCATTCATCCAAGCTGATGGATGTTTGAGCTGTTCTTAGTTTTTGACTATTAGAGTACTGCTATAAACATTTGCATACAACTTTTTAGCTTTTATTTCTTTGGGGTAAATACCTAGGAGTGGAATTGCCCTGTCTCTTAAATGATAAAGAAATAAACAAGTATCATGACCTCATATTTTTACTAAAAACAACACAAAAAGAAAATTCAGACATACTTTGTGGTTAATACACATCCCCTCAATATTCTACATTTTTAATTTTAATCAATTAAAATTGATATCCTGAATTATAATATTCAGGTGCTGCAGGAGCCTCAGATTGTCAGAAAGATATTGGATTATTTGTTTACCACATTATACTTACTAAGGCTGAAAATTGAAACAACAATTTTTTGAAAGTTTTTAACAGTAAGGTTTGAAACAAAAAGTAATTGAAATTAGCTCAACTAAAAATATAATCAAATTATCAAAGTTTAATGGGCTTCTTTTCCTTAAAATGGTGACCACATTGATAATATTTTAATAAAAGATGTATTCAATAATGAAATTCTTCAACTGACATTGAAACAAATTTAGATTGGCGTAACAGCACTGATGTTGCAGTCACAACTGGCGCTTGTTCTATTAACACCAGTCAGTATTTAACCTTGATGATTCCTGTGGACTCAAAGCAAGATGTATGAGGGAAAATGGGATTGAAATTGTTGTGGATGTTCTTAGATCTAAGTTTGTGAAAATACAGTATTTTCAAGTGATGTCCAGGATCAAACATGAAATGATTGTTTATTCAGTTTGCATGACATCTAAAAAAAAAAAAAAAACAAAAAAAAACAGATTCATCCAGTCAACTTTAAGTTCCGTATTGACTAATTGTTTTTGATTATAGTACCAGAATGACTCAAAAAACTGTAAAGTACTATGGAGCACTTTTGAAGGACATTATATATTTATTTTGAAGTAATTGGTCTGTTTTGTTTCTTGAAAAAATTTAATTGGGTTCCTTGTTTTGTTTTATCAGGCTGGATTACAAGCAGTCTCACTGGTTGATTGTCCCTGTCTGTATAGGGAGCTTGAAAGGGTCAGACTTTGGGGGCTTCCATTCACAGTAGCGAGAACTTCAAATATAACTTGACTATTAACATGCAAAATGCCTGATACCTCTCACCTTTAAATTCCTTCACCTGTTTTGCTCTTTTCATCAGCAAACTTTAGTTTGCCATTGGAATCACCTGGGAAGATGTAAAAATATAGATGCCTGGGTCTCACCTGCTAAGATTCTTCATTTATCTGAAGACATCAGGATTTACAAAAATTATCCAGGCAATGCTAATGCACAGCCCATGGTCTAAAACCACTGCCCTAGTTAATCCCAACCATATGCTAAATTCTTCCACCTAAGAAGCCAAATTCTGCTATACAAAGTCACACATGAATTTTTATTATAAATCTATAACCTTGAAAAAGCCCACACATGCTGTCAGACCCTGCCACCCTAATTTTCCATTTTGATTCACTCATGTTCTATAAAGGTATGTTCTTTAAAATTTCTTTACTGGATTCAAACACTAAGGCCCAGGACATATCAATACATGTTTTGCCTCTTTATTCTAAGAGAAAATGAAGTCATCAGAAACTTTATCTTTCAACTAACAAACATTAAGCCTACAATATCTGCGCCCACCTGTTTTCCATCCTTCCTGTAATAATAGAAAAGAGGCTCCTCCTTCCACATAAGGGCTTTCCCCTAACTTGTGCTTTCAATGCATCCACCCAATCATATCTCACCCCAGGTCTCTCCATCCTCACATCCTATCTCGGATTCTAGAAAAACTTAACACTCTAGATTATCTAGTCCTATTGTGTATTCAACCACTACCTGTTAACTAGATCCTTCCCTAACTTTTAAATCAACCATTTCAACTCACTTCCCTTCTAGGAACTCCTATATCTCTCTTCCTCATCTTACCAAATCAAATGAGCATTTTTATCCTTACATCACTTGATCTCTCAACAGTGCTGAATACACGCATTTAAAAAAATAAAAAATAAAAAGAAAAGATTCCCTTTCCCTGGCTTCCATGATGCAATAATCTAGCTTTCTGGTTTCTCTTTCCTTATCTTTGTCTAGGCATTTGCTCCTCTAAAAACCTTTGTTTACTGAAGTTATTCAAAGTCCAAACTTAAGCAGATTCCTCTTGTGACTCTCATCTCTCCTTGGGCCATCACATCTATGCCCACAACTTCGATTCCCACATACATATACATGATTCCAAAATTTGTGTATCTAAACTAGACTTTTCTTCTTCAAATACATTGTATATTTTCACCTTTGAATCCCTAAGTTTGCAAGAGCTGGAGAGGGTCTGGATTTTACTCTGAAAGTTAACAGCTTTCCACAGTTTCATGAATGCTAACAAAAAACACATGATTTGTGGATCAGAGAAAGGCTGTATTACTCACAATAGAAGCAGTTAGAGAGCCAGCATATTTGGGCCAGTTCCTCTAGGCTCAATTCCCTCAAGATGACAAAAAGGACCAGATGACACCTGCCTACGCAGTGAATTGTGTTAAAGAGAAACCCAGGGCCAAGAACCTAATACTTTGAGAGCAAGCAGCAAAGAAATCTACTTTGCCAGGGATTGAGTTACCCGGTAGTCACACTGCAATCATCCTTATCTATTCAGTTGACTATGTGACAAACATAAGCCTTATAATCTGGCACACTCAGCAAGAATGGGCAGGGATGCTCAGGGCTCCCGGTAGATGGTTTCTCCCAACTTAAGGTACCTCATATTCTTTATAACCCTGGAACATTAAATATATCTCAGTTTCTCAAACTCATGCTTTTCTCTTCCATTATAGGGCCTTTGCAGAGGTGGAATTCTTTCTATACCCAAAGTTCAGTTCCCACTGTGGCAGAATCAAATGAATTGCAAGATGATTTGCTTTTGTCTGAAGAAGGTGGTATTAAAGTAATAAAGTAAGCTGAGAGCAAAAAGAAGTCAAAAAACATAATACAATGGGGAAAAGGTAAACCATATCTACGACTCCTATTGAAAAATAGCTGTGATGAAAATAGACTATTGATTTAAATTGAAATCCATGATCTATACCATTAATGTTTGTGTTCTGTGCCCTAGCATTATGAAAATTACCTAGTGAATTGTTCCAGAGAGTTATCATTCTATTTCCTTCCTTATTTCCCAAATCGTTCATGCATATTTCTCATATCATTTCATAAACACATTCTTAGTGAATGTCCTAAAAATGATGTGGGAAACATCCTGCCATTTTCTCCTTCCTGAAGAAAATCATTCAGGTTCTGAATTTCCTCTGTAGTATCTCTCAAAGGTTAGCTAGGCTTTACCCCAGGCTAAGCTGTGGAAATGGATCATGAGCTTTTCCAACCCACTGTGACTCTTTCTACCCCCTGCTTCAAATACGGACCCCTGCATGTGACTGTAAAACTTCACTGAGGCAAGGAAAGAATGTTAATATACCTAAAAAGATGCAAGTCAAAGCAGCTTAAAGGAATCCCTATTAATTGTTTGAATCTATACAAACTAAATCAGCAATCCCCATTCAAAAGCTGACTACCACTGTCTTGCCAAGACAACATCTTGTTTGCTGACAATTTGCTTAGTAGTCTTTTAGAAAGTTTATGTGAATGGTACAGTTTATTTTCTCTTAGATTTGTAACTTTTCACTAAGCTCTAAGAATTTCAGTATTTGGCATTTTTCAGGTGTAAAATATCTCTTTAATATTTGCTGACATTTGCATATTTAAGAATAGATCTCCTACTTTATATTTGTACTTCAACTGCTTTGACTATCTACTCTTTTACCTTTTTCTCTAGACTAAAATTGATACTGCCACCCACTAGAGCACAACATGGCTTTACTAGCATTAAGACATAATTAAGAGACTGAATTCAGTCTTTCCTGGCTTTCTAATATTGGTTCTTTAAAAATAAATTTTTTTTTGTGAGGCTCTGCTCCTAAGGGGAAAGACCAGTGACAACCAAATCAGTTTCCGCAGTTAAGTTTCAAATAACAGTGGGGTTTCTGTTTTGGTTCTGGGCAATTTTTCTGCTGCCAGTCACGAATCTCCCCTTGATGCATCTTTTGTCAAACCCATCTTGGGACAGACTGTTGATTGACAATATAAAACATGATTCATCGATATGATGCTAGATCCATGTACAAATAACAAGGAATTTGATTAGCAACTTCGTAATAGTAGGATTCTGATATTTGAATACTTTAACATACTTTAAAGCTACACAACTATGCCAGTTGTCGAGTAAGGCAAATCATAACTAAAGCCAAAATGTTTCATTATTTTAGTTACATTGTCAGGGCTAGGGCTCAGATTCTTCAAATGCATTGGACAGACTGGGTCACCAGACCCCTCACATGCAGGTCCACAAGCTCTAGGTAATTGGAAAAGATCCTGGGAGCTATTGACAGATGACACGAGCTCAGTCCTAAGCAGCAGCTTATAGGTCCAGCAGCTGTGGTGGCCTCTTGGGGCATCTGGGGGCCCTGGCAGCAATAGCTTGCAGCAACAGCCTCTAGCAACAGTAATGGCCTCCCCGTGCCCTCCCCCAGAGCAGAGAGCCCCATGGATGAGAGCCACTCATCCTTTATACTTAAGTCCATAACCCAGGACACCTGGGTTCACAAACGCAATTACATTAGACAATAACCAAGGAACACCTGGGCACACATCATATTTACATCAAATGCTCGGCAAGATTATGAACATCTGAAGGGCCCTGACCATTTTCCTATATTTTTCCAATACATATACTTCGCTAGAGTATATACACACTTTTTACCTAATGCTTTATCTTGGCATTTAAAATAGAATGTGTTAATGATGGGGATCCAAGCTTCAGAAAAAAGGTTAATAAAGGAGTGACTTGAATTTATAAGGGGAGGATTTAGTAATTAAAGCTACCACAGCTGTTAAAGACAAGATAGTAATGAGATTTCATAATTACAAGGTCCTGGCATCTCTGCTCACAGAGCTCATACTCAATAGTATACAACCATGCCCACTTTGAAAATAGAGATAAGGAAGACAGTCTGTAGTACATGGCGTTCACTACAATAACATCTATGACTCCACAACAGTGTGAAGCCAGAATGACCTGTACCAGAGAGAATTTTTCTTCTGTTTTCAGTGAACATGTCACATATTTCCACAACCCAACTTTTGAAGCTACATCTTCTATATACATGTAGGGAAGATTCATTAATGCAGTGTCAGTAGGACACTAATAAAATGGTTCCTAGAAGCCACCAAGAGACTGCACTAGCATATACCTCCCCAGCTATAATAATTTAGTGTATTGGCAGGGTCCATGGAATATTTCATCACATCTTTTCCTCTCCTTTCTCACTTACTTCTCTTAACCCATGATGGGAAAAGTGTTGAACTCTATCTACAAATAATCCCCTTAGCCCATTTTTTTAAGGATGTAGAGAGAGAACCAAATAATATCTTCAAAATTTCCATACATATAAAATTTGAGACACACTTTCTTATATATTATAAGAGAATACAGCAATGACAACACCCAAAAAGAGATATAATTTAGAGGCACCATACAGAAACTTTATTTTCTATTAGATAGGGTTTTTCATTCTATTTCCATTTGACCTTTTCTAAACTTTGGCTTCCAAGATCACCAAAAATTTACTTGCTTTTAACATTTTTAAATCATTTTTAAATCTGTGGGCTATGGAAGTTAGAAAAAATATAATTTTTATTCAACCCTTACTTGCCAATAAATATCAGCAAAATATTGTTATGTAATTCTGACTTTTTCCTGGAATTCTATTTTTATTAGCTGGTGAATAATAATTCTACATGCTAACTAAGTAAAATTACTTATGTTATGAAATCAAATTGATGGCTTTGCAAAAAACATATTGAAGTAATGATCTAAACAAGTTAACAATTAAGTGCATTTATTACGATTCAACATTTCCGCAAAATATCTGTGTGTATGTACATGTCTTTATACATTTCCTCTATCATAATCTATATTTAATCAACCTTTCTCTAAAATAGAAAATAAATTTACAAGATCCTCTGAAGGAGCATTGTGCCTTTTATATCAATAAATCACTGAATATATTTGACCATATATTTTATTTATCAGACTCTTAATCAACATTTTTTAACTATATGAAATTAATCATGAAATATGCTGGGTGCATTACGTATTTATATTCTATTGTGTTTAGCTACTGAAGTAACTCAATTTCCCTATAGCATGATAGCAATGATTTTAATGAAATAATTCTGTGTAATACTACGTTATACTACGTATTGTTGTAAGTAACCCAAAGTCATTCTGCTATGTCCCAAAGACTTTAATGAATCAGCTCATTCAGTTCTAACTTCTGGTCCTCTCCCTTGAATCTATGGGACTGGACTGAGGACAGATTTAAATCAGAGCTATCACACTGGACTCAGAATAGCCCCCGCTCTTCAGTTTTGGGGGCTTTCCAAGGCCTTGTGCAACATGCTTGGGCGTATATTCTCCTCAAAGATGCTGTTCAGTTCCTCTTTAAAAGGATTTATGGAAAGTCTATTTCACCAAGTCCAGCTATTCTGGGGTACCAGATAAGCTTAAGCTCAGCTTTGCTCTGTGAACTTAAGAAAATTATCTTAAATTGCTGAGTCTCATATTAAAATGGAAGAGTAGTGTTATATGTTTCTAATTCAAAGAAATACATTTTTTATACTATACAGAAGATTACATCAATCATGATCATTATATTTATTTAACAAATATTCTTCGAGCATTACCATGTGCCTAAGGAGGAAAAAAGACTGGGAACCTAAGGAGGAAAAAAGACTCTAAACTTGTAAAGCTTATTTTCTACTATAGTCAATACATTCCTATACCCAATTTGTTTTTTCTCAGACTCTACCACATTAAACATTGTCAGTGCAAAAAAAAAAAAAAAAAAAAAAAAAAAACTCTGCTAACTGTAACCAATATTTCTCAATAGCCTCTTCAATAGGAAAGCTAACATCAGATTTCACATTGAAGTAGCTAAGCAAAATAAGATTATGTGCAAACAAACAAAAAATGTTTTTAAAACAATCACCATCAGTATAAAAAGAAGCCATGCCAAATATGTTTGCATTCCAGAGTAATAGGCTTAAGCTTTGCTTCAGCAACAACCCAAATCTCGTATGTCAAAATATCAGTAAATAAAATCCCTAGATACACATCAACCTTAATTTGCAGAACTGTGCCATAGTGGAATGACACTCTGAGATCCATTTTATGAATTTTTTAATATCTCACAGAAGAATTTAAGAATGTTATTAGCCTACTAAATTGTAAATGATAGATCAGTAGTCTTGTTTCCACTCACCATACTTTATAAATCTTCTGCTCACTGACAACTTACTCTTTGGAATAGTTGGTTATGAGTTACTCTTAAGCAACTGAGCTGTCTAATCTAAAGATTCCCTTCTATTCCTTCTCCCCTAGGGAAAAAGTATATCTTTTTCTCTTGAGCCTCTTAGAAAATTATAATTTTTCCTATATTTCCCCTATATTTTATTGTTATTCTTTTCTATTATTTCTTGCATTCATTTAAAAATGGAATAATAGATTATCGAGGAAACTTCATGTTTCCTGAGAGGTAATTGATCATGATAAAAGATTTATAATCTGAAGGCACTAAATCATGTGTCCCAGGAAATCTCCCCAAAACTGTTAGCAGTTTCTTATGGCTTACTAGGCAGTTGTCTGGTGTCAAGAAAAAATTGAGAGAGAAGACATATTTCTAAAAAGGAATAAAGATTATTTTACTGTTTGAAAGCAACATATAAGCATGCATATTTTTCAAATAAATTTGAAAAATTGGCACTGAAAAAAGTTATTTGGCTCTAGAAAAAAACACTTTTTAGAATATAAAATGAAAATAATTCTATCTTTCTGTAAGAACAGGAACAAAGAGTAGGGAGATACACAGGAGTACTTCTTATGTGTTACGTGTCAGGCACTTTACAGGTAGTATTTATTTTATTCACATGTGTGTGGTGTGTGTGTGTACACACAAATATACATACGAAGTTAATATATTTAGTAAAAATCCAAACAGTAATCTATCTCATTCAATTTCCTGTACTTAACATGTGGTAGAGGCTGCAAAATGCCCTCTTGCCTCACGTAATACAAATGTAATACCTCTGTAGTGCACAGTCCCTCCCATCTTGTGATAAAATCTATGCCAGCTCAGAGCAGTAGAAAAGAAAGATGTACAATAGGCAAAATCCTGCACGTAAACATTGAGAGGGGAAAAAAATCCTTCATATTAAACTTGAGAGGGAGAAAAAGTCATGTTTCCCTTCTGAACAATTGCTATTGGCCGCAGACTGCAAAAGAGGGGCTGAAAAACCAGGCAAAAAGTGTCCTAGTTCAGCCAGCAGGACAGGTAAAGCCAGTGTGTGGGCATCTCATTGACACTATGTTAAGAAGAGCATTTCCCATATTTGGAATTGCTCGAAAAGCCATGAAATGCTTTCTCTTTAATCACGTCTACATCCCAGAATTTATCGAACTTCTACCATTTTTTTAAAATGTGAATTAGTAGAGACAATTTCGGAAACTATAGCCTCTACTTAAAAAATAGTGCCAAATATCAGAATTTAATAAGGGGCAAGTCTTCCTCAGCAGCAAATGAAAGAAACACACTCCATTGAATTCTGAGTTAAAGATCTTTAAGTAGGAAGAGCATCCCAGTGTTTTCTGAAAATGAGCTCCAGGACCACCCACAATTGAATGCTTAGACTGCGTACCATTGGACTCTGAGCCAAACTGTGAATCTAAGAATTAAAGTATGTTTAAATATGTGAATATAAATATGTAACATATACATGCAGCTAAACTCATATGTAGACTTATAAAAAGAAATTCTAGTAAGTTCATGGCATAGGAGGAGCTTTATTTATTCTCACCCTTAGAGTCATCAAAAAAGGAGGAAAATGGAACATTTTTTTAAAAAGTCAGGTGCTCATTCCCAAGTGGCATTTATAGTAGATTTAGAAATCAGATAACCTAATTTGTCTTGAAAAACTTAATATTCTAAAAATTCTACAAATACATTTCTTGTGAACATGTCTCTTTTGAAATCTGAGCAGAATTTTACCAAATTTTAAAAATTACAATTTGAAAGGACAGCTTTCAAATATTTTGAGCTTTTAATTAATTATAAAGGCTATCCATGCTTTTTTAAAAATATTACTTAAATTATATTTTATGGTGAATGTGTTAATGTGCCAAGTAGTACCCATTGGTTTCTTTTTCCAGTAAACTTTCATGGGAGCTATTTTTAATGACCCTGCTCATAAAAAAGGCTCCTTACTGTCTGATAGAGTACTATTACTATGAATGAAGAGATTCCTTAAGTAGTTAAAGCTGTCCACAGATTTGCAAAGTGCCTATTAAAAACTGCTTTAGTCTTTGCTTTTCTTTGGAAACTATCTTTTGCTGCTGTTGTTTTTCTTGTTGTAATAGTGGTGGTTGCTGTTGCAGTTCTCCGGAAAAACAAGTTCTTACATGAAAAAGGCATGAAAAAGGAGAAAGAACTAAAGCGGGGGATGAACTTATGCTTTTCGTGAATTTTGCTCTACTTCTCCCACTATTTTCTTTTATTTATTGAAATGGCTCTGTAGCTCAGCAAGGGGAAAACAAAAGGAAGGAAAATTCATTTAAGTACTCTCTTTTATTTATGTTAACATTTCATCATATGCTGTTTAACAATTTACTAAATGTTTATTATGCACAGTGTTTCATTCTCAAGAGAATAAATAAGTTTCTGTCAGCACTTCTTTTAGGAAATCCTATTTTGGTTGTGGGTTTTAAAAAATTCATAATAAACATTTCCTTCAGGAAGAAGCCAAGAAAGGAAATGCTTTGACACTGTTGATAAGTGAGCTTGTAACTAAAGAAATGGAAAACAAACACACGCATAAATATTCACCATGTGCATGTGTGGAGAGAAAGAGAGGAAACAGAAAGCAAGAGAGAATAAGAAAGTAATTAACTCCTGGATTTTATAATTTTTTTAGATGAAATAAAAAGTAGACCTTTCTGACAGACACAATGTTAACATCCCCACAGTTATGCCACCAGTCATACTTGCAAAATGGAAACAGAAAACCACAGAGAACAGACTACATGTTGCCCAATGTCCTCCCAGCTCCAAAGTTTTATTACTCTATTAATTAAGGAAAAAAAATAATGAAAAATAAATGTCAAAAGATGAAGAATGACAATCTCTAGTACTCTTACGATATATGCCGCATCATTTGACTTACATATGGAGATATATGTATATGTGTGTGTACATATATAAGGAATTTACCAGTTTAAACGATATAGTGAAAAGTGAGAGAATTTGATTGGAAGGAGACTGAAATCTTTGTCCTCCTGTCTTAGTTATTTAATTTTAAAGGAAATGAGAACATTTATCAGTTGATTATCATTTGCCAGGAACTCTTAGAAGCACTGTCTTCACTTACTTAACCTTTTAAACAACCTTGCAAGGTAAGTCTATTAAAATAGTATCCTGATCTTTTAGATGGGAAAGATTAGAAACTGAGCAATTAGGAACTGAATAGGAGAGCTGACTTCACAACCAGTAGCCAGGTTCTGAGCTCATCCAGCACACCCATTCAATTCCACCTCTCCAAAGGGGATTGTGACATGGATGTCTCACTAACCAAAAGCAGAAGTTCTTACTGTATGACCAAAACATAGTGAAAAATAAGATATTTTTCTATTTTCCTAAAATGCTTTCTGAATCTTCAGAAAAAGATGTCAGAAAATAAACATTTTAAGCCCATGGTCAAGATATAGTAGTTAATATCTTAATGAACATTATTATGGTTACTTTTGGTTTTATAGAGCTTTACTTTAACTTAATATAATAAACATTTCCCGATGTCATTGAATCTTCATTGAATGCATGCTTTTGAATGTTCACTTAATTGAATCATAATTTATTTGATAATTGCTGCTTTTAAATAAACAAGCATAACTGGCATACTCAATCTTGCTCAGAAGTCTCAAGGAACATCTTTAAATAATTAAATTAATTAATCTGTATTAGTTTTCTATGCTGCATAACAAATTACCAGAAATTTATTAACTAAAAATTACATACATATATTATCTAATGGTTTCTATGGGTCACAAGTCCAGACATGGCTTAGTTGGCTCTTCCTCTCCTCTGTTCTGTGTCTCACAAGGCAGCAATCAAGGTGTAAGCTGGCTGCATTCTCATCTGGAGGCTCAACTGGGAGAGAATGAGCTTTGAGACTCCCTCAAGTTGTTGGCAGAATTCATTTCCTTGCTTCTATAGAACAGAGAGCTTCAATTTCTTGCCAGCTGTGGACCAAAGGGTGCCTTCAGCCACAGAAGGTCATCTGTAGTTACTTCCAAGTAGCCCTCTCCATAGGCAGTTTACATGTCACATGCTTCATCAAGGCCAGAAAGAGAGTGAGAGCAAGAGCTAGCAAGAAGAGTCTTATATAATGTCATGTAGTCATGGGCATGACATACACCACTTTGGCATATTCAATTGGTTTGAAGTGAAAGAGGTCAGGATCTGCCACCCTAAAATATTGGCATAAGAATTATTTCAAGCTGAAGACATTTAAGTTCCTGAAATCCTTTATCTGTCTAAAAGCAAACCCTCCCAGAAGAACTCAATTGTCATAAATCCCTTCTTCTAGGGCAATTCTAATTTTCTTGAAGATGAGAAGGTGACACCACAACTAGACAGACATTGACACAAACTATTACATATCCCATCTATTCTCCTAAAAGCATGTTTATCTTTCCAAAAAGCTATTTGCTTTTCCATAAGTACCCTTTCTTTTCCCTCTCTTTCCTCATCTAATATAAGTACTTCAATCCCAAATTCTAACTACTCCTTGGAGTTATTCATCTGTGAGTACTCCCATGTGTATGCATGATGCACATGTCAATAAACTTGTTTTTCTCTTCTTAATATGCTTTTTGTCAGTATAATTTGCAGGGCCTTAGCTGGAGAACCTAAAAAGAGAGAGTAAATCTTCCTCCCCTACAGAGAAGCCAGGCACAGGTCACATTCACAGTCAAGAGGTAGAGCAGATCACTCAAAGGCCTGAATATGAAGAGAGGGCACAGGGATACGGTTCTCCGCACTGTTGTATTCCCTCTTCTCTGCAGTTTCCTTGGTATATAGAGTTGCCCAAGTAAAAAGTATCTCAATGATAAATTATTGCTGCAGGAGACAGCCTCTGTCTTAATGGCCTCTAATTTGAAGCTCAAACAACAGCTAATTTTCCTTTTGAGGAAATCCTAATATGAGTAGCAAGTGTCTCCAGACAGGAAGTTCATTGGTTCCGTCTTTCCTCCTTAATTTCAGCTGATCCTGAGGAATGCAGAGCAAAGTGCTTCAGGTCTCCCCAAAGTAAGTTTCATGTAAAACATGTGCTCAGTAATTACAGTGAGACTATACCAACTATATTGTCAAAATGTGGTGGCAATTTATCCACTCCTTGTGTTCCCAGATAACACATCTGTGTTGTTCAGAGAGATGTGGTTTGGTGTTTTTTTCCCCCTAAACCACCAAATTTCTCCATACTACCTGGTAAATAGTCCATCTGTTTATTATTTATTTGTTCACTCACTCATTCATTTACTTATTTCATAAATGCTCTTGAGTTATCAACCCTGGTTCAGCCACCTGCTCAGAAGCTGTGAAAACAATGGTGAACATGATATGATTCCTGCCTCAAAAAAGTTTAGAATGCATTGGAGAAAACAGATTAAAAAAAACAATTAAAATAATAATTAACCATGTGGTGATAAGAGATACAAAGTAAGCTAACAGCATGCTGTGTCACAGAATAATAACGTGAGGTTTTATTCATTAGTGCATCCCAAGCAAAGAGGCATTAGGTGTAGGTTCCAGGCATCTGCCCCAAAGGATTTTCAATTCAGCAGTTTAGAGAGCTAAACCTGTCCAGGCAGAAGTCGTGTCTTCCCTCATCTTCCTTAACCAACACATGGGCACACATTTTCTTAAAGCACAAGGCTATTTTGGATCCGATAGTTAAGAAGGAAAAATTAGATTATAAAAGTGTTTCTTTCTGCCACCCCTCTGTACCTTAGAGAAAGGGATTGCTTACTAGTACATGCAGAGATGTGCAGAAAACAGGGTGTTTAGATAAGCATTCTTCAGATCACTACTGAACTGCTTGACCTCTGCTTGGGCTGCACAGCTGCCTACTCTGGAGAAGGCCTAGAAGTGCAGAGTGAGGCCACAGTTGGTATCTTTCTGCAATAAAGACATGGCCCACCCAACCATTCCACAAACTTGCCTTTGTAAAGGAACTCCAGGATATCTGTAACAGGCTTTTTAAAATCAGAAGTCCTTAACTTTGGGCAAATTTTAAGCAATATGGGCAAGCAATAAAAGGAATTATCATCCGGGCAAATCATTTCTTAACAGAAATTCCATATCTTTCTTCATTTTTGTCCAATAAAGAACTTCAAGGGTTTATACTGCCCACTTACACACACACACACACACACACACATTTTCACCTGGCACATGATATTGCAAGGCACACTTGAACAATTGTTACTTAATGATTCAGTAATATTGCTCAAGATATGCTCACAGAAAAATCTTAATAATTCCATATAATATTAGAAGTATATGTAGAATCAAGATTATATAAGCTGTGAGGAATATATGGAGGTTGAGTGTTTTCTAAGAGCATTTTGTCCCATTACAAGCCTACACATTAATTTGGAAAGAAAAGTTATCTTTACATTATTCAGGTTTTGCATTCAGAAACACGGTATAGCTCTCCATTTAGCTAAATATTTTATCTCTCTCAGTAAAATTTTATCAAGTTCTCCCCATAGGTCTTACCCATTTTCTTGTTAGGGTTATTTTTAAATAATATATGAGTTTTCTTGGTTGCTACTGAATATAAACAATGCTTCCCATTATGCCTTCTAATGGTTGCCACTGGTTTGAAAAGCAATTGATTTTTGCACATTTATCTTATATCTGACCATTACTAACTCCATAAAATCTTGACAGTCACTGGAATGGACACAAAATTCACCAAAGACATGTCAAGGATCGTAACACTAGTTTGATCTCCATTTTTACTAACCAGTTATTTCAGAAAGTATTTTGTTTCTAAGTGTTTAACTTGGCTTTGTTTAAAGCTTCAGTATTACTTGAGTGTTAGCAAATATAGATTACTCAGTTTCAATATTGAAAAGAGTACAGAGATTGTTTTGACCTAACTTAAGAAATTTTGCAACTGTCACATAAGAGTTTGAACATCTTTCTCTTTATTCCTTCTATTCTGTCTTTTTCTGTATGGTACATTTTTTGTTAATTTAAAGTTTTAGTAATCTGGAAGATATGCAATTTAAAATTTTTAAAAGTATACTTCTACTTATATGAGGGTACTTCAAAATGTTCATGAAAAATGGAATAAAAAGATAATGACAATCTTTCCATGAACTTTTTGAAGACCCCTCGTAGGTCTTGATTGTCAATACCTAAACAGAGATGGTCTCTTTTGATTCCATCCCTTATATTTCTTCCTGCCCCTTAACTCACTTCCTGTTGACATCTCTGTAATTTAGTGACAAAATATTATTTTTAAAAACAGTTATAAAATTATCATACTTATAACAATTACTTAGACTTAACAGATGTTTAATTGGCAGTAATATGTATCACAAGTCTTTTTATCTTATGATTATTTTAAGCTTTTAAGTTTGTTTCCTCTCTTGAAATCCAGAAGGCAGTGTAATATATAATTTTTTGAGTCTTTGCATAGTTGAGGATTTTCTTTGCACAAGAAATGAAAGAGTAAAGCATACAATTATTTAGCTGCAATAAATAAAGACTTGAGCATTTTGTTGATAAAAACATTCAAGTATTTACAAAGCTACATTTGGGATAAATATTGTACAGTGTATAGTGTATTGACAATTTTAGGCCTAATTGGGTTAAGTATAAATATCTAAGAATAGAAAGAAGCAATGGAAAAGTTTCTTTTAAACACTGAATGTTATATAAAATCTATAAAGGTGTAGGCATGTCCTGGACTTGAGACTTGTAAGAGGAACAAATGAAACATTGAAGTGACTCCAGTCTTCCCCTCATGTTCTTTTGAGTAAAACACCTGTGGTTTCATCTGCTAAATCTTTGCTCAGGATGATAAGTGAACACAGGCTTTCTTCTTTTTGTGCTTAACCATCTTCAGAAACTTAAAGGCCATTTATACCTTAAAGTTAGGTCATGTACAAGTAAAGACTTTCTTGCCAGGTAGCCCCACCCACTGCCCAGGTACATAATGCTGTACTTTGATCCTGTCTGACTTTGTTCCCTTGGTCTTTGGTATACAGTTCAGCCTCTGTAATTTAGGCTGTTCTGGAACTTGTCACTGACAAAGACTCTTTAAGCTGTGATTCCCACTTCTCTCAACAATTACACCCTGCAAGAGGTCAAGTTGAATATATCAGGGGCCTTACACATGCTGCCTACCTACATCTTAAATCATGTAAATCGCAGATGCTACACTTTAGCAGAGCAGTACTTCTTTGGAGAATATTTGAGGCTGTTATTTTTTCACTTTTTTATCAAATACAATCTGGGGAGGTATCTTTCCTTTCATTTCACCTCTATGTACGTTTCTGTTTATTTTTCAGTTGTAACAGGTAAGAGATTCTTGGAAAATGTATCTTTGATACAACTAAGCTGTAGTTTAAGCTACTTCGCATAATTGTTCAAAAACACACTTTATAGAAAGGTGTAGCTTCTGTGGGAGGAATGAAGTGGAGAAGCTTTTTCTTTCTCAAGGAACATTTTATTTTGTATTTTGTCACTACTCTCTCTGTTCTCCATGTCACTACTTAGGTGGATCCAGTGCTGGTTTTCACTTGGGAAGAGCCTTCTTCAAGTGAAGACTTAGCTCTTGGAATGTAGAATTAAGAATAAGGAGTCATGGTGTGGATGGCTTAAGTGAGTTCTGCTCTAAGAATTGGGTAAGAGTTGCCAGTGAAATACAGTATGTCAAGTTCAATTTGAATTTCAGATAATCGTGTTAAGTATGTCCCAAATATTGCAGGGTACATATGTACAGTAAAAAATCATTTTTTACCCTAAAACTCAAATTTAACTATGTATCCTATATTTTCATTTGCTAAAAATGCCAATCTTAGATTGGACTAAAAGGGCAAGAGTGACACACTTATCCTAGATTTCAATGTTAGGAAATGCTGTATAGAATTAGTATCCATTTCCAATCCAGGATAAAGACTGTGTATTTGTGTGATGTATCCCTTTTAAATGTACGTAGGGTCTAGGGAGGTGGGGAGAGGGTGGGGTGATTTACAATAGGCTTGTGGAAGGTTAGAAGATTTAGAATCCAGAAGACATTCCAAAAGAAGTCTCATTACTAACAGAAGATTGAATACCAGAAGACATTATTAATAGTTACTGCGTGCCCTGATTTCACTTTTGGAAATCAATCTTGTCAACAGGAGAGATTAGGAATAAAAGTATCTGTTATTATACAACCCCATAAGCCCCAGATTATAACCTAAAAGGTATGCTAACAATTTTGGCATAATTAGCAAATGGTTTTTAGTTTTATGTAGAATATGTTAGAGGAAAATAAAAACTTTTCAGGGCAAGACACAAAGTTCTAGTATTTTATCTCCTCTTTTTTGAACGCTTTCCATCTCATACTCTTCAACTAGACGATTTCTTATCTCTAAAGTCTCAGATAACCTGCTGCAGAGAGCCTTCTACTGATCACCTGCCTCTTCCCTGTAGGTGTCTCTTTCCCTCACTAGACTAAGAGTTCTTCGAGTACAAAGACCATTTCTTATTCATCTCTCTATCCCAAGAACCTAGCAACCAGTGAAACTCAAAAAATATTTGTTGAGAAGTGAAATCTGCAATAAAACTGTGTGAAAACAGGAACCAGTGAGCAGATTTTGAAATAAAGAGAGACATGAAATAATTCCAAAATGCACATTAAACTAAGAAAAGATTTTAAAAGAATTTGGGCATGAAAAACTTCAAGTTTTGGGGCCCCATGCTGGAAAAAATGATGTTCAGTATTTAAACTTAATAATGTGCTTAAGTTTTAATTAGACATTATGCTTACTGCCATTTTGACCAGTCTCCCTTCTTTGGAACATATCACATTCAGCACAGGTAGATATTTATAAAACAAGTTTTCTCTATTTACTATTAAAATAAAGCAGCTAAACAATAATCCCACTGTGTTGTTCAGTTCTCATTTAAATTTGTATGATCACGTATAGCGATTATTGGTATAAAGTGCCACTATATTTCAGAAAATCAAACATTTAAAATATCTTAAAATTATTCATACCCTTTAACACAGGAATTCCATTTCTACAAATTAATTCAAGTATAAAAATGATTTTACCTACAAAGAAGTCTATTGATTCATTATATATTGCAACAAAGTACAGGAAACAACCTAGCTATTCAGTGAGAAAAAAGAGTTAAATAAGTTATTACACCTATGCTCAACTGGAAATTATTTAGAATAACCAAAAATTATTTAAAATACTTTTTAGAAAAACACATGACACACCAAACTATTTAAAATAGCACATTATAAAATTAAAATATAATCAAATTATACTTTATACAAAAAAATTACTAGGAAAAGTAATTGGAGGAAGTAAAACAAAATATTTTCCAAAAAAATGGTTATTTAGCATTTTCTATGTGCCAGTCACTTCTTTTCTAAGTATGTTAAATATGTTTACTCATTTAAGCCTCATAACAGCCACATGGAATAAGTGCCATTATTATTTGCCATTTTACAAACAAGCATGTAAGACACAAAGATATTAAGTAACTTGCGTAAATTCATACAGCTAATCAGTAGAAGAGAAATACTCAAACACAGGTTATCAACAGCCAAGGACAACATTCATAAGCACAGCTATAATTATGCGTTCAGGTTGACCTTTATCACTTTTAAAAATTTTTCTCTATCTTGTACCATATTTTATGTGAAATTATTGTATATATAATTATATTATTCATTACTTAAAAAACAACTTTTAAATTTTATAAAATAAAATTCAATAAATCATAACTTCGAGACATTAATGTGAACAGTGCTGTTTCATCTGAACTTGAACTTCCTTGAGTTCTGCCTTATGGAGAAGTCTTTTGCTACTCTGATATCTGAATACTTAACAATGAGATCCACAGTTAATGTTGAGTTTTTCCCTATGGCAAATAGCATACCAGGGTATTATTTAATTACAATACCAGGAAGGTAACAGAAAAAGATGAGATCACAACAAAGCCATTAGTCTTGAGGCATAGGTGGAGATCAGCCAAGTGAAAAGGAAGCAGGTGTCTAAGTTAGATGGCAAGAGACACAATTAGTAGTTCCTTGGATTTGCATATGAGTCTCCTGAGGCTCATGTAACCACTTCCCAGCAGGTGCACAGTCTGATACCTGAAATAGCAAGCTGAGCTAAGGGACCTCAGGATAGCAGTCACCTAGCTGGAAACAGGGTTGTTGCTCCAGGGAGCAGAGCTCCCACAAATCCCTGAACAGCACTGCTCCATTTCTCTGGGCCACGGTGTGCTGTAAACATGCCCTGGAAATGCATCCGTTCTACTGTCATTTCCATCCTAGCATAGCACTTCAGCAGCCTTGTCTCCAGATACACCAAGTTCAAAATCTTCTTAAGTACTATCTAGGGACACCTCTAGAACCTTTGTATTGAAATGATTAAAATCACAAATATGAGCACTGCTTTATCCACTTTATCCACTTTTCTTTTTTTTTCATTGTTGTGTGGCATACTTTGGCAGCAACAAGTCAAAGTTAGTAACAGAAAGCTAAGACATTCTCCTGATCAAGCTGAGCAGACCTCACAATCTCATTCTAAATAAGAGTTACTTTAATGTGTTAAATCAGGTGAGATATCTTCTTCACATGTTTTAGAAGCACTCCTATCTACATCCTCTATTCCTGTAAGTATGAATATTATCAAGGAGAAAGGATATTCTGAACAAAGGCTTTAGAAGCCAAATGGTAAAATTCAGTTTATATATTCAACTCCTAGGCTAAGTGCTGTCACAAGTACTAACGTGCTACAAGGAACTATCCCTCTTGGAAGTGATTGCACATCATATCCCCTAACTGCCAACTTTCCTTCATCTGATATTTTCTTTACACAAGTAATGTGCATGCATTGCTGAACACTTTAGTCTGATTTTCTCTAGGTAACAGCTTGAAACAATGAAATGTAACTGTGCTTTTCCTTTTACTAAATAAGTGACTTAGCAAGCTTTATAGGACTAGTATTGAGATTTTTCTTCCAGACCATTATAAATTCAAACATTATGTTTTCCCCACCCCCAGCCATTAGACAGATACATTGCGATACATGGAAAAAATATGGATCTACATATGGATATAGATACAGATCTACATATAGATATAGACATGGATATGGATGTGGATATAGATACAGATATGGGTATGGATATGGTGATAGGTTTCCAAGGACAAACGTGGTATTTTATATACTTAAACAGATTTTAGGGTTGTAAACTCTTTTAAGGATCTATTGCTGTAAGAATTGGTTATAACCTGATAATATTTGTTCACAGTAATGCCCTATACAAACATAGATTGAGGTTGGGTTTTATAAGTGATGTTAGTACTAAATCTTTATGAAGACTGCTGGTGTAACATAATCTCTTTTTCTTCTGTATAAACCATATGTCAATGTTGTGTACACCTGGCTACATTTTCAATGTGTGTCAATTGTACATTTGAACAAACTAGGCTCCTCTAGAAAGCTTCAGTCTTTAAATAAAGTTGGTGTCTTTATCTGAGCTTATGCTACTTTTCAAGTTGACTGCAGCATTAGTAAAAGGGAATACTGCTACAGATACTTAGGATATTAATGGTATGTCTTTCTTAATGACATTCCTGATTAATGTTTAACATAATGAGCTAACACAGCCTGACTTGGAGAGGAAGACATCAGAATGCTCGAATTCTAGCCCCACAGTTGCTACAAATTGTCATGAGCCCTAGATAAGTTATTTAACCCTTCTGGAGTCAGTTTCCTGTGGCTAAATTATCTCACAGCTCTCAAATCCCATGAGCCTATGAATCTCTTCTAAGCAAGCTCTGGGTTTCTATTATCCAACCAGTAAACAAATTTTTTAACCTCCATTACTATTCAAGCAATGCAGCATATAGAGCATTACACAATCTTCTTTCACAAAGATTACAGCGTAGATGCCAAGACATACAAATTGCGAGAAATTATAGTGGCCTCTGATCAGCATCTCAGGAAAAATTTTTTTTTAATTCTCTGTAATTTTAAAAAAAAAGAAGCATACTGCTTCTCAGAGTCAACAAATAATAAAGATCTACCAGATGACAGACAATGTGTCAAGTCTCAGATTTCATATATAAAAAAAGGTCTGCTCCTAATGCCTGTGAGGCCCAGAGCAAGAATATAAATAGAGGCCTACATATCACATGTCTGAGCAGTTAGAAATTAGACTAACAAGCGATTATATAAAGTATGTTCTATCATGCTATGTTGATGAGCACCATTCCACAATGACCTGGAAGATCAGATTCAAATTTAGAATTCTCAGACTTCTCAGATTTCCTCATTTCTGGCTTCTGGCCCCTACTGCTCCATCCTCGCCTTTTCTTTCCCCACCTCTTGCTCCTCACCATAACCTGTGAGTCCTCACGTGCACTGGTGTGGACACTCCAGCCTGTGTGTCCAAGCTCCTTAAGAGAAAGCAAAAATGACCATTGAAGAGCAGAGGAGTATTTTAATAGATAGCATTAAAAGCATTCAAAACATTCCAGATAGAAAAAATAATAATTATTAAAACCTGTGGTGGAGGGAAGCTTCCAGGTTTGGTTGCAAAATGTCGAATTGCTCAGTTTGGCTAGAGTTTCAAAAAGAGAAAAGTATTAATACTAAACACATAAAAATAAGCCTAGATAATGATGTCAAAGGCTAGAAAGTTTGAACTTCATTTGGTAGGCAAAGAAGAGGGATTTGAAGGTTATCGAGCAAGGGTGACATAATCAAGGCTGTACTTTAGGAAGATTAATTCGGCAGCCAAATGCAGAATGAGTAGATTAGGAGTGAGGCTGGAGACTGGAGAAGAGATACAGCAGCAGTTTAGGTGAGAAGTAATAAGACTGTTAACTAGGGCTTTGGTAATGTATGAGAGGAGAAGGCGGTGTGAGACAGTAGGAGAAGGAATTGACAGCCTCTGATGAATCACTGGCAATGAGGGAAAGAAGAGAGAGAAATCAAAGAGTGCTCAGATCTCTTCCGTGACTAAAAAAGAATGTTTGGAAACCATGAGCAAAACTCAGGAGGAGGAGCCAGATGGTGAGTGGTACTGGTATATCGTGCCAGAGCAACATTAGCACACCTCCACCCGGGTGACAGTGCCATTGAGAATTTTTAAATGCAGGTCTGGAGCTTGGGAGAATCATCAGAAAATCACACAATGGGTAAAACTCACATCTGACCTTGTTTTAAATTAGTTGTGTAAGCCGTTCTTTATGCAATCTCACTGTCCACAGGTCTTAGAATTTTTTTCTGGTTCACAGATTAGTTCCTTGTTTCGTCACGTTGCTACAAATATGTGTGTACTCTAAAAGCAGTTATTTGCAAACTTTGGGTCAGTTAATTCACTTCTGCGAGATCTACCTAATAATCTATAGCACAGTGATCTATCTACTTTGTCAGGATTTGGTGATAACGGTCCAAGTTTCTTCCTGGCATAAATCATTTCCCAGTACCACAACATTTAGTTCTGGGAATTTTTACTTTGTCCAGATTTAGACTTTGTTCCTTTGTCTAACTTAGTGATTAAAAATAAGGAGTCAGCCTTTGGGGTGACATATTTCTCATATCTACTGTTATGCCAGAAGTTCTTATCGGTGACAAAACTCTTTGCTTTTTGTTCTCACTCATATTAGCCACTAATATACATACAAAAACTCACACATGCACATGTGCACTCACACACAAACACACAGAGGCATAGTTCATAATCTTAAGCAATGACAACTATGAGTTAATTGAGCTAATGCTTTTCCTCCTGTCTCTGCTCAACATTATCTGATAGCTCCTCTTCAGTTTTTCCTGATGCCACCTAATATTTCACTCATTGGTGAAAATCTTAGGATGACTGTCATCCACGCCAGGGTGAGGAAAGAAGCCTTAGTACAGTGAGAAAATCTCAGTCTTTGAGCAAACAGAAGCCCTAACCAGCCACTATGCTGAACACCTTTTCTGGGAGAGAGGAAGGCTATGAAGTTGTTTTAGTCACTTGCAGTCAAATTACTTTGTCTATCTCCTCTTTGGGAAAAAAATCAGGTTCCAAAGCCTTTGTCTCTATTTCGGAGTTGATAGCTAGATCTATATCTAAATATCTGTTTATAAGTCTCCTCTTTAACATGAATCTTCAACCAGGCAGCATGCAGGAATGCACCGTTAATAATGATAGTACTCCCCTAAGTATTACAGGGTGAAGGCAAACCATGGGAGTTGTAAAGGAAAAGTACAAATGTAAAGATCTGTGGTGGCTTCCAGATAATGAAAGTGTCAGGTTTTTAAAGGGGATCAAATAACATAATAAAAGAGCATTTCACAAAACAAAATATACAAGAGAGACAAATAGAGCCAAAAGTACAAATAATATTTATGACATGCCATCTAATGGCTTTTAAGTTGGCCAATAGCCTACAACCTCTAACAGCAAACCAAGGTCTGGAAGGGAGCAGCAGAGACCACACCACCTCCTCATTGTTGCTGGAAGAAATGCCGCTCATCAGAACACTGACCTACTTCCTATCTATCTCTCAAATTTTGACTTGACCATTTCTTTATTATTCAATAATTCCCAGTCCATCCTAGTTCTCTTTATCTGGTCTTTACCTTTAAAGTACATGACAGAGTGACCCTATTTGCTTCTCCAACTTCCAAAACTTTTCAGGAAGCCCTTGGCCCTGAGTCTTACATATACATATGAGCAACTCGATTTTTTTCAAAAGGCAAGCAGTTGTGAAAGGGACAAACATATTCCCAAAGGATATTTAACTTTCTTTGAAAAAATAAAGGAGCCTTAAAATTAAATGCTTAGAAAGCTAGGAATGAAAAAAAAAAAAAAAAACCAGAGAGAAGACACCATAGTCAATGTATAAGAATCCATTTGATCTGGGTTTGAATTATGAGATAAAACTAATAAGTGCCATTAATGATTCTGGATATCAGCTGCTAGAAACATTTTTGAAAGATTGTAAGGGATCCTTTTTGTATTCCTCTTCTCTACTCACTATATTATATTTATTTTTTGAATATTTTCTATGCCAAATTACATTAAGCAATAATTTTTATCTCCTACTTTTCCTAAACAAAGAGAAAATAATTAGAACTTTGGGTCATCCAGTAGTAAACTGACATTTAACATTTTCTTTAGTTTGATGAATACTTTTTAAAATGCTATGAGGACTCTTCCCACTACCATTGAATATCCTTGTAGTCTGATGTTTTCAGATTGGAAACCATTGCTTAAATTATTAGTCAGACAAAATGGCTTAAATTGCTGAGTTGGGATAGACCAATAAAACCATGGTTAAGTCAGAGGGGCTAGTATTTACGACTAGAATTTCTTAGGAAAAGAAGAGAAGGCAAGCCCAGGCATCAGACGGGGTTTGATGAATGAAAGAAACTAGGATGGGGAGAGAAGCTAAAGTCGGATGTCAGACCCACAGGGAAGGACCAGACAAGGCCAAGTAGTCAAATCATTGAATGATCAACACATAAGCCAAAAAGGCATTGAGACAACAGTGGCTCGTTAAGTTAACTAGTCAAGCAACCTTCCTGCAGGGGAGTGGATAGAGGTCAGGTTACAACAAATCCAAGTGTGGAAAAATTACGCCTAAGCTAAACATCTAGTGGACAACTAAGGAGCTCCAGTAAATCCTGCGATTGGGGGAGATACATTATCCTCTTCATGAAAGGATGATTCTCCACGGAGATTCTAAGACAAAAGTCTTAAAAACCATAAACAGTAACATCCTCAAGCATTGTAAATTAAAAATAAAATAAATTAAAAGAATTACAGGGATAGCTTCAATGAGCTAGATATATACGGAAGGCCTCAGGCACAGCACAACAAGGTTTCCTATTAATTTAAGTGGGATAAAATGAGAAAGAAAATTCACATCAGAAGACTCATGAAATAAAAATGCAGGTTCTGAGTAATGTCAACATAAGTTTATAGTCAGGGCTCGAAGCCTCCTGTACCTAGTCTCAATGGGGTGCCACCTTAATGCTCTCTGCTCAGTGTCCTATTGCGTTTGAGTTTTGCAAGTTTGATCTTTAACTGTGAATTTCCTCCTCCTGATTGTGCTAGGGCAGAATGCAAAGTCCTTTTGAAGTCACTTTTGCTGAGTGAATATTTTAAAACTAGATCTGTATTATATAGAGTGTACAGGGCGTTTGTACCAGTTTATAGAAAGGCTTTAGCAGTCATATCACATCTATAAGTACTATTAATGTCAATGGAAAGGCAGTGAGCCTGATGATCACATATATCTGCTAAAACTGCTGGAGCAGAATAAACAGTACAGAAGGAAGGAAAATGCAGTATGGAAAACCAGCATGGTGCCAACGAGGTTGGAAAAATATTACAATGCTTTGTTTTTGAACTTGTGTGTCAATGACCTGTAAGATAAATCCATTAAAAATATCAATAGCAAACTATGAATGCTCAAACTAGTATTTTAGGAAAAAGTCTTTTATTTCTTGATTAAAGTTTTAATTATTTACTTTTGATTTTTTATTTGTTCATGTCTGTTTTGTTTGTAATATACTGAAAGAAGGAAATACAATTATACAACTTCTAGAATATATAATAGACAATCATGGAGGTGGAAGAATTTTCTGTTTCCAAATTACTATAAGCACAACTCGTAATTGTTAGTAGGTTAAGTAAATATTACAGATGCATAAAGATTAATAATATATAAATTCAGATGGATTAAAAAGATAATATAATTTTTAAGAACACCATAATTTTGCTGAAAACACACACACACATATGTATAAATACAAATACAAATGCAGTAGTCTATTAAAACATGAAAACTTGGGCCGACCCCATGGCTCACTTGGGAGAGTGTGGCACTGGGAGTGCAGCAGTGCTGGGAGCGCCGAGGCCACGGGTTTGGATCCTATATAGGGATGGCCAGTGCACTCACTGGCTGAGCGCGGTGCAGGTGACACCAAGCCAAGGGTTATGATCCCCTTACCGGTCACAAAAACAAACAAACAAACAAACAAAAATATCAAAGATGCACCACATTAAATGTTAATTTTTGCTGTAAAAATTTTGAAGGGTTTTCATAGTTTTGTTTTTAATAGAATTAGGCCATGAGAAATCCATTTAATTTTTAATTGGCTATGGTTTAATTTCTTGGCAATTATTAGGTATATTTGGAAATTATTGAGAAGAGAAAAAAATATATAACCCACAGAGTAAATTGTGTTTCCTCCACCCCTAAATTCCTATGTCAAAGTTCTAACTCCCAGTGTGATCATTTAGGTTTAGATGAGGCCATGAGGGTAGGCCCTTATGATGGGATTAGTGACTTTATAAGAAGAGACACCACAGAGCTTGCTTGCTCTCTCTCTCCACACACATGCACTGAGGAAAGGCCATGTAAGTAAACAGTGAGAAGGTGACCATCTGCAAATCAGGAAAAGAGCCCTCACCAGGAACCAAATAGGCCAACACCTTAGTCTTGGACTTCCCAGCCTCCTGAACTGTGAGAAATAAGATTCTGTAGTTTAACCCACCCAGTCTATGGTATTTTGTTACGTCAGACTGAGCACACTAAAACATCTTATTTATAACTAAAGAAACTGTGGTATAATATAAAATATATTTGATCTTTGTCCATGGTTCCTATGTCAGAGATCCTAAAACCCTTGTAATTTCCTGAGTGATGAGTGTCTTTTTTTATTCATAATGAGTCCCTTTGATGATATCTTTGAGATTATATTAATGAGGTGACTTAAGATGGGGCTCCTAGATAGCCTCAAGATGGGACTGGTCACCAGAAAGACCAAGTAATTAGAGGACTGGAACTTTCAGCCCCACCTACCTACCTCTTAGAAGAAGCTGGCAGAGGGGAATAATGGCTGGAGACAAAGCTCTACAAAAACTCTTGAACAGCAAAATTTGATGAGCTCCCAGATTGCTGAGGCTGAACACATGGAGGTACTGGGAGGGTGGCACTCCCAGAGAGGGCATCGAATCTCCACACCAACCCCCATACCTTGGCCTATACATCTCTTCTATCTGGCTGCTCATCTGTATCCTTTGTAATATTCTTTACATTAAATGGGTAAACACAAGTAAAGTGTTACTCTGAGTTCTGCAAGCCACTGTAGTGAATTAACTGAACTCACTCAAGGCAGGGGTCATGAAAACCACAATTTATAGGAGATTGATCAGAAGCAGAAGTCACAACCTGGGACTTGCAATTGACATCTAAAGAGGAGGCAGTCTTGAGGCACTGATGTGGTATCTGATGCTAACTCAGGGTAGAGAGAGTCAGAATTAAGCTAAATTGTATGACATCTAGTTGGTGTCCACTGGAGAACTGCTTGTTGGTGGGGAGAATCCCCACATACATTTTGCTGACCAGAGGTGAAGTATTCTGTGTTGAGTATTGAGCATGAAAATAGGAAAAACATTCTGTTTTCTTCCTACCTCAAACAGAAGAGCAAATCAAAATCCTAGGTAACATTTTTATATGAAATTAGCAAATATTTAAATATAAAATAATACCCACTGCCTATGAGAAGAGAGTTTGGACCCTTTATGTACAATCAGTGGAAGCAAAAGTTGGTGCATATTTTTCACTATTTGCCAATCTGTATTGATTCTTAAGTATCTATGACCTTTAATCCTGTAATTCAGTTTATGAAAGTTGAACTAAAATGTGCTTCATCAGAATGCAATTTAGAATAGGAAACAATCTGAAATAATCTACATATCCAGTATAAAAGGGTCACTGAATAAATTATACCCACAAAATGAGGTATTATATGTATTTTTTCTAAAATTTAGGTTTTCAATTTCCTGTTTTCAGATAACAAAACAAGGCTTTAATTTCCCCTTTCTCTGCTTGGATATCAAAACATGAAGTCAAAGATAATAGAAAAGATAAACATCACTCTTTACAAAACCAGAAGGTATCTGTAACCCCAAATACAATGAAGGTTAAAGTGGAGTGCAGAAAGATGCTGAAAGAGGAGCCTCGAGGCTGCAGATCTCAGACAGAGTCAGCAACATGTAGTTTTTTAAAGGAGGTATTACATAATTATGGGAGAAACCCAGCAATCCGTTATTTAGAAAATAAGAAAAGGCCAGGGCAGGAAATTCCTGGATGAGGATGGGTGACAAGTTGATGCCAGAGAGGCCTTGCTTCTCTGGCATCAGAGAAAGACAGGTTCTCTGCGTTGTCAGCGGCCCCACCACTTCTGGTCTCTGTGGGCTGGCCAAAAACAAAAGCCAGAAGAATGTATCTGCGCCTAACTCTGCTTCAAAAGAAACTTCATTATGGGCCAGAAGAAATTCCTGCTCATGTGAAACATGGCTCTAACCTGACCCCGTGTGATCCTTCTACAAATACTGGTTCAAGAATTCACTTTAATCAAATAAGTGTAAATTTTAAAAAGAAGTGGGACAGAGATATATAGTTATAACAAAAAAAAAGTGACACAAAAAGTTATAAGTAATATAAGAAAAAGAGATTTCAGAACATTAACACAAGAAAAAGATGTTACCACAGAAGGGATAAAATTGTGATCAAATACAGCATGATAAATCAATATTTTAAATAACAAATCACCTTTTAGAAAGCAAATATCTAGAAGAAGACAAAAGAGTTTAGACAAGATACAATGAAACAGTGAAACAACAGAAATAAAACAAACAAGGAAGCAAACACATGAGCTGGCAGACGTGAGAAAATAAGTGAGAGATAAAAATAAACTATCATCAAAATAAAGATCACAGCAGAAGCAGTACAGAAGAGGGGACAAACAGGGATGGCAGCGAGGAAAGACTTGGGAAAGGTGAGCTAATAAGAGTCAAAATGAACACGGATTCCAAAGAAACCTACCGATTGCTGAAGAATGCGGAACAAATGGAATTTTAACATTAAGTTATTTTTTAAAAGTTATTTTTTAAATTTCCAGAAATAAAAGATGACCTCAATATGCAGATAGAACATACTATTATGTCCCAGAAAAAGCTGACTCAGAAGCAGTACTAAACCATATACTGGTAAAGTTTCTGGACTTCAAAAATAAAGGGGGTGGGAGGGAGGTGCTAACATTTAACTTCAGAAAAAGTAAAAATCTGAAAAAATGAATAACCATATAAGAAAGTAAAGTGGTCTTTGCTTTATAATGAAATTAGCCCAGGTAGGATTACAACAGGGTTTTACTAAACTTAAAATAAATAAGCAGCTAATTCCTACATCTATGAAAATGTTCAGAACAGAAGAAAAGATGGAAAAATTCCAAACCCATACTATGAGACCAACGTAAGTCCAATTCCAAAAGCTGTTAAGTGTATCACTTAAAAAGAAAACAGTACACTAATCATACATTCATAAACCAAAATAAAATATTAACAAACTAAATATAACAGTGTATTTAGAGAATAGTATACTATAATCAATATAGTGAACCCAGAATATATGGAAGGCTATATTAGGAAACCTTTTAATGATACTTTTGACATTAGCTAATTAAAGAATAAAAATAAAGAAAGAAAAAAAAGGCAACACCAATTTCTGGTTTTAAAACAAAGGGAAAGTAAGTAGGACCAGGTAAATGTTTCCTACAGAAATCTAGAAGGGAAACATAACCTGAAAGAAATAAGAAGTAATCCTACCAAAATTTTAATTACCAAAGCCATCATTTGCTCTTTTAATTGCACTGTTAGAAAACACAATAAAACTTGAAAATAAATCATTAACATACTTATTAAAGAGATCTTTCACTATTTACAATCAACTCAGGATAAAAAGCTGATGAACTAATGAAAGCACATGCAGATTCACAATTAGTCTATGAACTGCAAATTACAACAGAACAATTAGAACAGAAAAAATTTCAAAGATACCAGAGGAGAAATATTTACTGAAATAAAAGAACTTACCATACATGACAAAGGGCATACTGTCACTTAGAAATCTTTATACTCAACAATCAGCATTAAGACGTAGCCTAGCAATGTTACTGGATTTAATATATTAAATGAACAAGTCACCTACGGGAAAAAAAGGAAGTAAAAATGAAACACAATAATCAAGTAGACAAAAAAAAGGACATAGAAGAATTAATAACACAATAGGGTAATTGAAGTATATGTGTATGAATATATGTTGTATTCTAAAAACAAAATAATGTTTGACCATTTTTAACAGATTCAAAAAATTTTTGATTAAACTAAAAAGAATTGACTTTTAAAATTTGAAAAATAGCTACTTCCTCTAATTTTCACAAAACACATATATATAAAAGAATTGAAGCATATCCTTCTATTTCGAGATGACCCACAGATGCTCTGAGGTACACTCTCCCTATGTGCAGCAAGCTCAGTCAGCCTACTTTTTTTTTTAACTACAGATGTGTTTCTTGTGGCCTTTGGTTGTTGGATTTTAACAGCCTCAGAGAAGTTGTTAAAAAGATTTATGTACGTATGTATGTATTAATATGGAATACTCTGCAGCTTTAATAACATAGATCAGCAAGACATTTTTATATGAAAAAGCAAGTTGCAGAGCTATAGGGAAAGTATGTTGCAATTCATATTTTTTAAATAATTACATATGTAAAAGAATTCATGCAAGTAAGTACATTGAGAATGCACTCAAAAGTTGAATATTAAATTATCTATGGGAGAAAGAGTAGGGATATTTAAATAAAACCTAGATGTTTTATTACACATATTTCTGAAATGTTTGGATCTGCCAATAAAAATATTTTTATGTATTTTATATTTAAAAATCAAAATACGTTCTTGAAAGAATTATCTAAAAGACCTAAGTTAGGCAGATACCTCCAAGTGCAAACTTCTTTAACAAATTGTTAATTAGCTTGATTATGCAGTATTTCCTAGTAAATACAGCTTTGTTTGTTTGTGTTTTGTTTTTGCTTTTTTTTTTTTTTTTTTTTTTTTTTTTTTTTTTTTTTTTTTTTTTTTTTGCAAAGGCTGAGTAGACAGTCTGTAAATTCAGAAGAAAAGGGATGATACCTGATCCCAAAAGTATTTTCCCCATCTACTAACAAATGACTGAAAGAATACATACCTTTAGTTTAAACTTTCAGTCTCATTAAAATGTATAATGCCTAAAGTGTGTAGCAATTCAAGTAACCAGTAATTATATTTAAAGGTGAATGATTTTTTTATACCTTTTTTACAAAAAAGAAGACACCGGGAAAACTTGAAATAGAGAATGAGACTATCTAAAGGAAAGGGGGAAGAATTTCAAGTCCAGAAAAACCAAAGATAATCTCACATACCTAACAAAAATACTTAGGGTTTGAATTATAAGTTAACATATAATTGGCAGGTGTTCTTCATCAAAATATTAGAGGAGGAAGATGAACGGTTAAAGGCGGAGAGGGTCTTGAACTCATTAGCTACTTTTAATATCTTTAAATATAAAACTGAGAATTTGGATTTGACATGTTTAAGTGGAAAAAAGAAAGAAATAAGGAAGGGTAGTGATATAAATACTGATGGTATAACAGACTTCAGGACCCCGACACCCAGTCCTTCGCTATCACTTAATGCATTTTTAATTTCTGATGAATATTTTCCAAACAATTCACACCCTAAATGTGACAAACAACTAAATAGTAAATACTGGAAATCTAAAATATTGTAGGCACAATTGTCCCAAGCACCTCAGTCTCCATTACAAAATAATGTTATGGAAGTATGACATTAAATTTAAATCCAACATAACTGTCTTTGGATAAAAAAAAACTAGACCAAAAATATTAAGTGAATGATTTTTTTAAAAATATAAACTAAGGAGAAAGCCTGTCCAGGCTAGACTATCTAAACTAAAAAAATTTATGTTAGTCATTATGCAGTGATATGAAGTGGGAGGTTCTTCTAAAGAGTTCACCTAAATATCAGCCTACTGATATATTTTCATTCACTTAGAAAAGTGGGATATACTTTTAAAAAGGAGCAGATTTTTATTAACTTCTTCTTTTTAGCTATTTTATAATAATTCTTGATATTTACAGCCATAATTTATTCTATAAACTGAATATTTGTGTCCCTAAAATTTGTATGTTGAAATTCTAAGCCCAATGTGATGGTATTGTGAGGTGGCTCCTTTGGGAGGTAATTAGGTCATGAGGGTAGAGCCCTACTGAATAAGATTAGCATCCTTATGACACAAAACATGAGAGAGATGATTTTCCTCTTAGCCATGTGAGGATACAAGAAGACAGCTTTCTGCAAACCAGGAAGAGTGCCCTCAGTGGACACCACATCTGCCAGCTCCTTGATCACAACTTCTTGGCCTCCAGAACTATGAGATATAAATGTCTGTTGTTTTAGTAACCCAGTCTACGGTATTCTGCTATAGCAGCTTGAACTAAGACTTCCATTGCTTTCATTGTTAATTTTGATGCTCAACTTCCCCATATTTGATTAGGGAGAGCCTTTTGGGTTGACTCCAGTGTCCTTTTGATAAGTTATCATCTCTCTTTCTCATATGAGATAACGTTCCAGGATTAGTTTGTACTTAGCCCCAGAATCAACCTTTTTAATCAAAGTGTCCTCATACTTTGTACTGGTCTATGGCACTTAGAAATCATGATCTGGGCAATTGGTGAGCTCTGTGTTACTGGCGTGTCACTGCTTCAAGGCTATCTGATCTGACAGTGCTAGAATATGCATGCTAAGAGATAGATATACACAGGTATCTATAATTATTTCTCTACTTACCTATTTATCTAATGTTTATATGTATATAGTATGTGAAGTCCATACTGACAAATCCAATTCCAATCCAACACCACAGGTTCCATTCTTGTCCTTCACATTTTTATTTTTGTAACTCTCTTCTCAGTGAGAAGCTTGGTTTCCATTATTCTTAAGATATTTATTCATTTGTTCAAGTCTGGGATACACAGAGAGTAGTTTCAGTATTACTAATCTGTACCACTACAAGAAAACAAACCTGTTAAGTAGAGTTCAAAATTTATTTCTGTTCTCTTTTGGGAGGGTAAAACTTACATTCAGTAAAATGCACATATCTTACAAGTATAACTTAATGAGTTTTGACAAATACACAACCCCATGTAATTACCATACCCTCACAAGATATAGAACATGTCCAATAGCTCAGAAAGTTTCTTAGCACCTTTCCCATACAGTGTCCCCCCCAGCATATATTACTTTTATCTGCTATAGAAATTCATATAAATGGAATCATATGGTATTCCATTTTGTGTTGCTACAACAGAATACCTGAAACTGGGTGATTTATTAAAAAAAAAAATGAAATTTATTGCTTACAGTTTCTGAGGCTGAGAAGTTTAAAGTCAATCTGGTGGTGGTGACAGTGACCCAGGGGTCTCACATTGCAAGATGGTGGAAACAGAGAGAGCTGAGAGAGAAAGCAAAACAGACTCTCCTCTTTGTTTAAAGCACTCAGAACAAGCCCACAACCACCATTTTTAATCCATTCACTACGGCATGGTCCTACAATCCAATTACACCTTCAGGGTTCCACCTTTTGATCACCATAGTAAGATTTCCCACCCTCTTAACAGTCACAGTGGGGCAAAGTTTCTAATACATAAAACTTGGGGGATACAATTCAAGCTTCAATGAGTTTTGGTGGGACATAATTCAATCCACTACACATATATTTTATACTACTTCATATCCAGTATTTTTGATCATCATAACATCTATGAAATCCACATGTTATTGCCCTTAATCATAGTGTATTAACATTTTATCACAGGGAAGTATTTCTCTGTATAAATACCACAATTTATTTTATCCATTATCCTGTTGATAAACATTTGAGTTGTTTTGAATTTTTGACTATTATAAATAAAGTTTCTATGATCATTCCTTAACAATATTTTTGTAGTCATTTGTTGTCATTTATATTAGATAAATACAGGCAGTTCTGCTATAATGTAACAAATATGTTCCTAAGAATCACCATGCTATAAAAAATTGTGCAGTAAAAAAAGATATGGGGGAAATGGCACTAGGGGCCATCAAAACCTTCATCAATGAAACACAAATAGAATGAAACCTTATGAAAATGGTATTATCATTTTAGATACATTCAATGGTTAAGAGTACAAATTCTACCATAAGTAAGACACTTTACCCAAAAAAAGATAAAGCTGGATTGTGGAAGTGGGCATTGGAAGGGTTGCAACTTGTTAAGTTCAATTGTTCCCTAATATATCAGTTGCATCAAATCAAATTGCATTTTTAAGATAAGTGTTGAACTGCATGCACCTAGAAATGCAATTGCTGAGTCATAAAGTATTTACATATTTAACTTGATAAAAAACTAATTGTTTTCCATGTTGTATTGTTTTAAATTCCCATTAGCATTAATTTTATTGATTTTTTTTGCTGTTATCATCTTATTCTTTCTACTTATTTTGAGTTTAATTTGTTTTTCTCTTTCTAGCTTCTTAAGGTGGAAATTTAGGTAAACTGAATTAAATGCTATAAATTTCCTTGTAAGTATTGCTTTAGCAACTCCCCACAAATTGAAATATATTGCATTTTTTAATTACTCAGTTTTAAATTTTTTCTAATTTCCTTTTTGATTTTTTTATTTATGTGTTATGTGTTATTTTTAAGTATATCATTTAATCTTCAACATTTGATGCAGCTCCAAATATTTTATTATTGATTTCTATTTGTTTTTGGTCATAGAACATATATTATAAAATTTCTATCTTTTGAAAGATACTGAGGTTTATTTTAGGGCCCAAAATATGGCTTATCCTGATGAAAGTTTCTTTTAGACTGAACAAGTAGTGTGTTATAAAGACGCTGAGTACTGAGTTCTATAAACATAATTATGATCAGGTTGGTAAAAGTTTTACTCATCTATATTATTGAATTTTGTGTTTGTTTGTTTTTTAACAATTATTCTCTGTAAGATGGGATAATGTATTTTGACCTATCTTCAAATTCATTACTCCTCTCTTCTGCATCTCCAATTTATATGTAAGGTCATCCAATGAGTTTTTTTATTTTCAGTTTTGTAATTCTCAGTTCTTGATTTTTCTTTTTTTAAAAATAATTCTCATTTCTCTGCTGAAATTCTCCATCTGTGTTATTATTATGTCTATTTCCCTTTAAATCTTTGACTATCTTTGTAATAGCTGTTTTAAAATCTGTATTGCTAATTTCAACATCTTCATTGTCCATGGTCATTTTCTATTTACTGTGTTTTTCTTGACTACAAGTGACATTTTCTCATTTTTTCACGTGTCTAGTGATGTTCGTAAACTGAACATTGTGATAATATATTGAAGAGACTCTGAATTCTATTATAATACCATAAAAGCATTGTTTCCTTCATACCAGTCAGTTAACTTGAGTATACTCAAACCTCAAACTCTCTCCCTACCCCACTGCAGTGGGCAGCAGCTGAAATCTCTGCCCATTTTTATTTATTTATTCGTTTAGTCAGCAAATATCTACCATATTCCCATCATGTTTTAGATATTGTCCTGGTACTAAGGAATCAAAGAATGCAAGACTATAACTTAGTTCATTATAATAGAGAAGTTATAGTATAGAACACGTATTCTGACACAGCGTAATAAGATAAATTCAGGGGATATTATAGGAGTACAGAAGAGGAGCCTTGTTTGTATATCACTCTCTCTTATCTTTCTCAAAGTCCAGTGTCATATTCCACCTTACCTGTTAGACAACCCCCTGAGCACAGAGAAGGAACAATTAGCTTAGCAGGAAATGTCAAAGCTTCCAAGGATGAGGTCATTAACAATTTCTTGAGTCAATTCTAACAATACTAGCAATGAACATACAGTCAAAATGGTTTAAAACAATGCTTTTCAAAGAATAATCAATGCCAGTTTCTCACTGGTCTACAAAAAAATAAGAACAGAAATTGAGAGTAACCATTTAGAAACATTTTAGCAGTCTGACAGTGCTGCAGCATCCCACCGCTCGGATCTAGTACCAACCTCACAATGCATCCTGAAAGACATTAATCCACTTCCCAACCCTCCATCCCCACTTTTTTTTTTTTTTTCCTTTGTACAAGAGTTACAGGCCAGGAAGATATTAATGGTATCGATATCTAATAACCATTCTTATGGGAAAACCACGACTATGGGAATTATTAGATAGAGAAAAGAATGACTTATTTTTTCAAATAGATTCATCCAATGGGGACACTTTTATGCAACTGATCTATTTTATCTAATTGATCAACCTTTTTGTAGTCGATGCACCATTTGTGCAAACTGAGGTTCAGCTACTCTTAATGTCTGCTGAGCTTTCTTTGTAAATGCTATAGACAAACAATTAAAAGTAAATTAAGTTTTGGTATTATAAAGAAGATTCTTTTTATTAGGTTTAATTTGAAGAGTCTATCTAAATATATCAAATTTAATAATTTGTATTTTATACAATAATAATTCTATATGGCAGTTATTTCCTCTGCCTAGAATTGATATTGAAAACGTGAGTATTTTGAGTATTTTTATAACTTAAAACTAACTTCACATAGAATTATCACTATTACAAAATAATTTGGATGCCAGTGATTCTCCTTTGGTGTTTTGCTTAATTCTTCTGAGTTGTATATTTAGATCCAGGCTAAATCTATACCTGCCATTGAACTTTAAAAATTCAGAGTATTCTTCTGTAAACTGAGAGCATTTCCTATTGCTACCAGAGTCAATGCTTTAGTTATTTTAGCCATGAAGCTCTAGATTCAAAGACTTACCAAGAAAACCCAATTCATAAAGCAAATGACATCAGATAACTTATTGCATAGACTGAAATAAGTAGAAGAGGAGGAACAAGGCAGCAAAGCCTTCTCCTATTCTACAACTTGTAGAGGGCAGTGCAAGTTCTATTTGAAATTCATTACTCTATCTAATCATTCCCTAAATTAGCTTAAACTGATTTCTTCTGTCCTTCGAGTGTCCTTAGTATATGATTACTCCTCTTAGGTAAGTCTTGAGTTCCCAGCACCTATCGCAGTGCTTGCTTGTATATATGATATTAATAAATGTGGTTTGTTTGTTGAGCTGAGTAACTTTATAGTCCTTCTTATTGTCTGAGATGCTCAGCTTTAAAATATGTTTGATGCTCTTTAAAACCATATGAATAACAATTGTCGATCAATTTTTGCCTGAGTTCCTCAAATGCATTTAAATATCTGAACACAGGCAATTTTCTACAATTCTAAACCATCAACAGGAAAAGACAACCCCAACTCTTAGTGAAACTATAAAAAGATATTACTCATTGAACTTCTGTGGGGGTAATGGTTTTTTTAAATTCTCAACCTCATTTACCATTCTCCAAATAGTCTATTTTTTGGTGTTTTTCCCCATTATTAGGTCAATGAAGAATAACAATATTTAAAAGATGCAGTCCTTTGAAAAGACTTCACAAAAAAAACATTAAATAAAAAGACTTTAGCCAAACATACTGACAAGATTATAATAGCTCTCATAATCTAACTTACATTTACTCTGTAATTACCCAGGAAAAGGTGCAGAAGTATAATTCCCTGATGTCACAGAATAGCAAACACAGAGCTGTGTGATGAAATTGTGAACTAGGAGGTAAAATTAGTCACTGCTACTCTTGCTCTTTTTGATGCCACCAACAGTACCCAAAGCAAAAACAGAATGCCACTCACAGCTTCATTCTTCACATGCCCTTTCTTTAACCTGCTCTGTGAAACAATTGTTCCTCTCTTCCTGATAAGATTTAAAAAATGCATGTAAAATCATTGCAAATCTTAGACAGCCATATCATTAAAAAAAAGTAGGAATTTTTGCAGTGCCATTGCAATACTCTGCAGTGCGAGACAAAAAAAATTGGTAAAAAAGAGAAAACAGAATTAACTGGTGATCTTATACCTTAGAATAATTAATGAGTGAATTCAAATTAGACCATCACCCATAAAGTTTCTTAGTCTTTCATAATTATATTATCACATTTTAGATCTTAGTTAATTACTTATTCTGGAAAATATCAAGAAGATTCTGTAATATCTCTTTGCTGGCTTTCATGTTTAAATGAGACTGTGTTCAAAAATGTTTTAATGAAAAAACCCAACTCAATTAAGTTTCCAAGTATTTTAAAAGTTTGGAAATGTCACGAGACAATAATTTTGACTCTCTGAATCTGTTTTTTCATTTTAAAATGGGAGAAATAATACCTCTGCCATATGGTTATTAGAAATAATGAATGAGATTGTCTACATAAAATATCTAACTTAGTAATTAAACCACAGTAAGAGACCACCAATTTTCAACTCCTATTATATAATTCAGGTTGTCTATTTGAAATACTATTTGAATATAGTAAGAAAAATAGTGAATTGTAAAAATGGCATTACAAATATAAAACCTACAGAAGTTGGACTCAGAAATATTTATAAAACAACAATCCAAGACCATTAGAACTTAGAAGACGTTACAGCATATACACAGGAAGTATGAAATCTATACTGTTCCTCATGGACGATCTACATTTTACTCAGCACCAGAGGAGTAGATATCCTTCCAACTAAAAGTGGAGGGATTCTGTATGAGGGCAAAATATATATGGCAGAAAATAAAGGCAACTGGCTGGAAAACCAAGCATTTGTATTACAACACTGAAGTTTCTACCAAACGTTCATTGCCAGAATGCTCCTTCTCAATCAGAATATCTAATGAGGAAGGCAGGGAAGAGATAAGAAAGTTACAGCTTTTTGTTTAGTTTGTTAAGATTCTCTAAGAGTCCAACAAAAATTCCAGATATACCTGATAAAATTAACTAATGAAAGATACTCTGGGGACTTTTCATGGCATTCTTAAGTTTGTATATTATATTATATTATTGGTTTATAACATTTTTGCAACATGGACTCTTGGAGTAACATAATGAAAGCTGAGAACCTATTCCCATATAAAGAAAAGAATATCATACAGGTTCAGTGGGTTCATAGACCCTGGGAAGTCCATCCATAGACTCTCTTATTCCACAGTCCTTGGTTTATGAACCTTTGCTATTTAGGAAGTAATTTAAATATTAATGTTGTAATCACAGGAAAAAAAAAGATTTATTTCAAATCCCCCTAAGGCTCACACTTGGACCCTCTGAGGTTCATGAGATACAGGTTTTTTATAAATCATTTTACATTTCTTTACTTTTAAAAACCACATTTTTTCTCCAAATAAATGTTAATAATTTCTAAATAAATTCTTGTCAATTGAATAAATGAATGAATGAATACACACATAGATTCTATTTCTTCCCATTGACTAACGATTCAAGTATATTGTACTATGAATTATAACAAAAACTTAAAATTACTGTCCAAGGGCCAGCCCGGTGGCGCACTGGATAGTGCGCCGCTTGGGAAGCGCGGCGGCGCTCCCGTCCGAGGGTTCGGATCCCACATACAGACCGGCTCCCGCTCACTGGCTGAGCGAGGCGCGGGAGCAACACCGAGGCTTGCGATCCCGTTGCCGGTCCCCGGTCCGGTACGGGGGCAACACTGAGGGTTGCGATCCGTTGCTGGACACGGGAAAAAAGACAAAAGACAAAAAAAAAAATTACTGTCCAAATCAACACTTAAAACTAGCCATGTGGATGTGTAAAAAGTCCAAGTCCACAGAACATTGTGTTCTTTTTTCAAATTTGTTTTTTGTGACCTTTGAGTAGGTGTGCAAGCGACAATCAAAACCTTCCTGCAAATAGTGATACAAGGAAGCAACAGTTCTGGAAGACAGCAGTGATGTGAGCATAAGGTGCTTTAAACAGAAGAGCATCTGATTTGCATAGGACAGGAAGAAAAAGTTCAGGCCAAAACAAACTGAAATCATTATTCTAGCTCTGCTTAAGTATGGTTTTCAACAATTCTTTAATGAAAAGGAATTAGAAGTTTATACCAGAACCCTACTATAGACATATACATAGACACAGACTTACCATATCGATGTCAGAAGTAGGGTCTGGGGGCCCAATAGTTGGCCTCAACCCACCTTGTCCCCTCACCAGGTTCTTGACTCTGCCACAGGAAAGAATTCAAGGGCAGAGTCACAGTAGAAAGTGAGACAAGTTTAATATAACAGATAAATACGGGTTCCACAGAGAGAGTGCAGCATAGCTCCAGAGACTGAGCAGGGCCCACACCCAGTTTAACACAAAAGTTAGTTCAGTACAGACATCAAGTCTAACACAAAAGCAAGGAAAACATACTTAAAGTTCAGTACAAATTGCAGGCTGGATCAAGATAATGAGCAGCTACTTGGTGAAAGTAAGTTTGATACAAAGTAAAGCATACACACCTCAGCCAGCAAAGTAAGAGTTGCCTCCAGGACAGTGAGCAAAAACCCCACCTTCAGCTGGGATTTGGCTTTTGTAGTTTCTCTATCTAATGAATATTCAATTAAGGGGGTGGTTTTCAGTTATGCACATTTAGTCTCTTCCTGGAGCATGTTCATTGGTCAGACCCTATCACATGCACTAGCACATTCAAGAATGTTCTGTGCTCTCTATTGATCATGCCCAGCTACTGGATTTGCATAAGTCAGCCCCTCATGGTCTCATTTTCCCCATGTTGGTGCTAAAAATAGGTCTAAAAGGCGATAGTAACTTTTCTCTAGGGGAGACCTCAGAGGAGGAGGGGGCCTGAGACCTCAGGTAGTCGCTGGAAACCCAGAGGCGTGTCCTGAACCTAAACTTAGGGAAATGGAGCACCTCCTATATCAATATTCTTACACACATGCATGCACACACATAATTACGCCTGAGTCAATTCAAAGTCACTCTTCTCTTTGGAATAATTTTTAAACAAGAGAACCAATGGGATGTCATAAGCAGAATTATGAAATACAGTGGATGGTGGAGGAAAAGAGGAGGTTATTGCAATAGAAGTTTGGAAGAAAAAAATAATAAAATGCAAAGAAAAATTGGGCCTAGATGCAACTTCTGCACTTGCTGAAAAAGATGGATCCACGTATGTAAGGAGTGATAGTATCTGGCTAGATAGGTTACCCAAGCAAGGCTTAACTAAAATAACCCAGTACATTGAGAAACAGCTAGTAAGACACCTATTTGGACTATGAAATTATGTTAAATAAACGTTATCTGAAACTTTCTGCATTTCAGGCAGTCAGACTACACTTTGTTTTTAAAAACAGGGATTCCCAGAGACTCGCTCTACCAAGGCGAGACCCAGGACACAGAAATTAATAACTCCATGCAATTAAAAAAAAAAAAGATGAAGAAGAAGGCTTGAGTTATTTTGATGTGCAACTAGAAACAAAACAAAACAGCCCTTCAGGTTGCGTAAGAATGCAAAACAAATTATAAGCAGCACATCAATATGGAAGTAAACAGTAAATGGAAATTTTGTACAATAACCATTTTTATTTATTTGCATTCTTTAATAAGTAACATCATTTTTACTCTATGAATAAAATATTTTCTTATTATTATGAAATATCTTCTTGGTCCTAAGTTCCCCATAATGCTTTCAATTCTGTTTAAATACCTTATTCCCAATTCTGTCACACTAGCATTTTCAGTAGAGGCTAAGAAAAGAGTAGTTGATTATTCATAAATAATTTCCTGGACCGGATGAACATTGCCTGGCTATCTCATATTTCAAGATTCTGGAACTCAAGGTGGGAAGAATTATGTAAGCATTGGTCAGCACTCCAATCCAAGCAGAAAAGGAATGAAGGGCCATGGAGGATGGGGTATACAAGCTCTTGAAAGGACAAAAAATTGGTTGGAACTCATACCTAAGCCACACTGCAGAAATGCTGGCAGGTATGTTTCTACGCTCACATCTTGCTCCACAGCCACTAAGCCCAGAACGTGATCCCTGGAACGTGACCCCTGCAGCAGCTGCCTTCACTAGTTTAGGGGCAGTAACAGTGCAGGTTCCATACAGCATTTCTCGCTGGCTGCTGTCTTGCTCAGGTGTGGCTGATTCATTGAACCTACATCATGAGCATCCATCCCAGCTGCCACAGAGGCTGCAAAGATGAGAGCTGTCTTTTTATGTAAGGAATTAACAAAATACAGAGAAAGTGATTGAAAGATGCTGAATGACAAAATGGGACAAATACCCACTTATAGATTGCACTGAACATAACACTGCTCTCGCAAGCCTTAGATTTGCCCAGGTTTAAAACACGTAACACTCCAAAAGGTGTTAAGCAGGAACAAAAATAAGCCATTCTAGAACTCATGAGACTCCTCTTAACTATCTCTTCTCAACAGCATCTTCATTAGCCCCTGTTAAATGTCTCTTTCCTTCCATGTTTAAACCTGGTTATTTCTCACTCTTCAATTAATCAACATGTAAATTAGTAGATATCACTTCATTCAACTAATCTACTACTCTAAGCGACCTTTTAATTACTCTTTATATCTCTTTTCATCTATATTTTTTAAAAAAATCTATTGCTGTTGTTTTTATGTCCACATTTCTAAGAGTTCCTTGGCTCCTGTACCCACCGTTATATGGACACTGCTCTCCCAAATGTCAAGGACCACTTCTTTATAAAATCCAGTGGCCTTTCAGGGTCTCATTCTGCTTGACTTCTCTGAAGCACATGGCACTGTAGATAACCTTCTGGAAATTCTTCTCGTGGTTTTTTCCTGAATCTCTTTCCATTTGTTCCACTTAATCACCATCATCTATTTTTGCATCTTTTACTACTTTATCTCTAGTAGCAGCTCCTAAAATTCTGTCTTCAAGACTCACTTTTCTATTATCTTTCTTTGTTGAGATCACCCTACTCATTGTTTCGAATTTACTTATTTGAATCTTCTTCATTCATTCAATGTGTATTAATCAAGTGCCTGCTACACAGCAGGCAGTCTGCCTGGGCCTGGTGGTAAGAAGGTGAATAACAGTCTCTGCACTCAAGCAACTCAGAGTCTTTTAAGAAAGGACATGTAACTGAGACACTTGTTATGAAATAGGGCAGAAAATGTATGAATATATCTGTGCGCAGATTTGGAATCATTCAAGAGGTGGGTGAGAGGGGATGTAGCCCAGGGTGAAAAAGAACTCCCTGGAGGAAGTGACAATATCACTTTCATAAGATTGTCTTGCCCTGTGTATCCCCTTGTCTTATGCAATTTAGTTCCACCTTTCTTTGTCCCCGCTGAACACCTGCACCTTAATGCCTTTGAAAGAGTTATGTTTAAAACCAAATTTTTGTGCTCAGTCCTACATTTATGTCCTACATTTATGTCCCCTCCTGATTTTCTGATTTATGATCGTAGCGTCAGTGTTTGCTTAGCCATACTAGCTCTAAATCTCTGAGTCATTGTGGGCTTGGCCCTCTGCCTCATTCCAGGCATCTGCTTTTTTACTATTTTACCACTTCTTTAAAATAAATAGTAGTGTCATGTAGTTGTAAGCAGCATAGGCTGTGTTCAAAAAGAAAAAAATAATCACTTAACTGTGTAGCTGTACGCAGATTAACTTTGTGTCTCAGTTTCTTCTTTAAAATGGGTATAGTGATTCATTTTTGGTTTTGGCTTTTGCTGTTCATTTATTTATTTATTTTTCACAACACAGGGTTGTGTAAGAATTCACTGAGATGATTTTCTAGAACTTATCAAGCATTGATCACATGTCATTTATGTTGTTCATAATTTCTATGTTGTCCTTTTTTATTTTTCCATTCCTAATATCTTGACCCTGGCTCCAAATTTAAATTATTCACATCTGTATAATCATTTTCTCAAATGAACTGAACTCAATAGGCCAAGCTTGCAAGGTCGCTCGATTGTTTCTTACCACTGTCTCTTCATGCTCACTCTGTAGAACATTTCTATCCTTTCCCCTCAATGAAAATTCAATCAGATTAAATAGCTTTTCAGTCACTTTGACTCACAAGAACACTAATTCTGGTAATAATAACTCCAGTTCTATCTGATAACCAAAACTCCAAGCTCTTATCTAATTTGGAGCTTCTCTGACTGCCAACTAGATAGTACTTCAAGCCTGTGAAAGCTCACGGGTGGGGACAGAGGTGGAGATGAGATGTGGTAAATTCCACTGCCTGTCTGCACCTCCCCAACCCGGAAGCTGTTGTGGCACAGGAGGAGAACAAATTAGGAGCTGGCACCGTGGTGGGTTATTGTTTAGGCCTCTGGCTTGGAGAAGGGCATTCAAAACTGACCCTTTGTTTCCTAGTGAGTTTCTGTGGGGTTTTCGGCTTTTCTGCATTCATTTGGATATAAACAGCTCCTCTGGGAAGACATTCATAACTTTCTCCTCCAGTCCTTGGGCCTCTCATTTGGGTCACTTTCTCCTTCCCACCCAACCTCAGGCACTCTCAGGCTGGCACTCTCCCACAGATCTACTGGGCTCAGGGAGGACACCTGCATCCTTTCCTTACACAACAACTCTGGACATAGAAAGGCAGTTCACTTCCAGAGCACATCTGAATCAATGTCTCCCTCTCTCTTCTTTTTGCTCCTCTTTTCTTCCCCCTCCCTCAAAATTCTGTCATCTTAAATTAATAGTTACAACCTCTCACCTCTCATTTTAAGATTTCTCAGGTGTATGTATAAACATTCCCCATATCCCTCAGACTCCAGATGACAAATATCAAGCTCTTCGGAATGTCCCTAAGGAAGCTCTTCACACTGGGTTTAGGGTGAATGGGAAGCAACTTACCAGAGGAGGAAATGCTCCTGCATTCCAGCAATGCTGCCCAAAGCAATCCTATGCATTAGCTCCACTGTCCTCCTGCCCAGTCCCCTAGCCCTGATTTAAGTATCCCTCAGAGAGTTGATGGGCCCCCAAGGTAGTTTTGGGATAGCTCCTTGACAAGTGATACAAAGGAGTCTATGTGGGGTATTTCGACTCTGCAGTTCTTATGTTTAGGGGCCTATGCAAAAAGTGAGACAGAAAGAGCTCCATTTGAATATCCTCTTACACCTGTATTAGTATATTATCCATGAAATTCATCTCTCTGTCTACAGTCTTTTTCCCCATCAACCGGTAGATCACCTGTATGAAGCTCCCAGCTTAGAATGTCCCAGCAAAACCCACTGCCCAGTGAGGAGCTGCTACTTCTATTTGGTATGAGGACTTTTCATGCTTAGCTCATTTTTAATGCTTAAAGATAGGATTCTTTCCCAAGTGGCTCTTGAATCATTACCATTACTTTTTAATAACTGAGAGAGAACAATCTATTAACAATTAATTAGAGTAAATGAAAGGGGACTCTCCTTGCACAGATGAAAGCAAACTGTTCATGTTTAGGGAAGACTTACTAAAGTACTTCAAACTGTAAGATAGGCAATCAGCAGAAGGTGGAAATATTTTCATCAAACTGTGACCAGAAATAATTAAGAACTTCTGTACAGATTAGAAGCACAAATAAGGAGCAGTATTCATGCCTGAATAAATTAATATATGTATATATTATCTTATTCATAAAAAGATCTATTGTAGCATGTCTGAAGATTAGGAAATTAGAATAATAATTTAGACTGGCTACTTTCTTATTGAAAAAAAAGCACTGTCACTTTTTCCAATGCCAACAATTTTTTAGATGCCAATTATTCGTATGTTACACTGATTGGAAAGCACCATACAAATGATATATTTTAAATATAGAGTGTACACAAAATGTTTTACTAATAAAGAATATGTTAAAATATTTAGGAACTGAAGAATTGGAACCATTTTAACCAATTAAGAGATTTTAAATTAGATAAGACTGTAGGAATTTCCCAAAGTTTTTTAATTCAGTCTTTGGCTTTCTAAATAACCTGATGAGAGAGGACAGAAAGATGGGAAATTTTTAGAGAAAAAAAAAAAAAGTGTCCTAAAACTGAAAAAGTCTAGAGTTGCCTAGAAACAGTTAGATGAATTGTGATTCTTATTTTTGATGAGTCATAATGTTCAAGAGGAGGGGTGTCTGAATATAAAATGAGGTTGTTCTAATTTCTTGATATTATCCTAGAGGCCATTTAATATATTACTTATATCTTTTTTTCCACTTGAAGAAAGAAGTGATCTGACCTCTAAGAGGCACATTTTCAATAAATTCCATAAAACAGCAGGAGAGAATGCAGATTGAAAATGCAGTTCCAGCATCTTGCACTTTAAAAAGCTTTTAAAGCCTGTCTCATGCATTTATCTTTTAACAAAGATGAATGCGCAAGACACCTCCTATTCTACCCTGCTTGGTAAGTCAGTGATAATGTTAAATCAATGGTGCTATGATCAAAAATGAGAATAGGATCAATATTCTGATCAACTGAATTGCTTTAGATATTAAAAAGTAATTATTCCAGAACAAGTCTGCATTGACAAAACTAAGAGAATGTCTGACTTGTCTAATAACTATCACTTTAAATATTGACAAACTCAGTTCACAAATAAAATAACAAATTTGGGGGAATTGTACTGAGCACAAAGTTATAAAATATATCTGGTACAGATAAAAATACAATTATATTCTTTCACACATAACTCTGTAAGGGGAGATTTCCCCCGGAAGTAGAAGCGAGTCTAATTTATTATCACATTTTGTAATTTGAGTAAAAAAAGAAAGAAGGTAGGCAAAGGTCCTACCCTGAGCATCAGACATAAATCAGAGCTGCCAAATGGCCATCACAATGCGTCAATTTATGGCTGCAGGTGTATTGGTCCCTGACCTTACGGAACTTATATCCTGGTTAGAAAGCCAAACCCAAATATATGAAACAATGTGAGAAAACTTACTTACAGAGCAAAATAATGCAATGAAAGCTAACTTTTATTGGCAGCTTAAAAGGAGTCAGATACTGATCTAAGCACTCTGTGTGTTGTAGTGAATCCCGTTGGTGGGCTGCCCAGATATACTTCAATGGCTCCGTGCACCCAGCTCTGAGCTGCCATCTGTGCTGGCTGCAAAGTACTCCAAGCTCACCTATTCTCCAAAAAATTGCCCTCTCCATAAAGGAGGCCAGCTGGCCTGGGAGCATACGTACTGCCCTCTACTGAAGTAAGTTGCAGCCAATGGCTGATTGACAGAGGGGTACACAAGGCCCCCCTTGCCTAAGGTAGGACCAACTCTATGGCGTAATTTGTGGTTCTCAACTCCTAGTGTGATCAGGCTGATGTTAGATGTTAGTCTCCTACTGAGATCCTTTCTTTACTTATCTTCCCCACCCCCAAACTTCCCCCACCTACCCTTTTCCTCCTTCCCTCCCTCTTCTTTCTCCGAGATCTCCCCCTCCCCCCAATAAATAAATTTGCACAATAATCTCTGCCTCAAGCTGAGCTTCTAGGGAGTTAGACCTAAAACAATATATAAACTAATTTAATATTTGGAACAAACTCATGGAGAAATTACTAATATTACACCCATTTTACAAATGAGAAAACTGAGGCATAGAGAGGTTAAGTGCTGGGACAAAGTCACTCAGCTCATAAATAATAAACTTGGCTTTGATCCCAGGGACTGCTGTCTTAAGAGATCACACTCTTAACCTTTATATTCCTTTGCTGTGAATACTTGCCTTGCAAAGGTATCCTACGTGTGGCAAAAAGAATGTGAGATTTAAAATAAGGAGATTGACTTTCATGTGAGTGCTTTAACTTTCTAGTCTTGTGATTTTGAGTTAGTCACTTAATTTTAATCTACATATTTGTAAGATAAGTATAGGATAAAATGAGATCAAATTTGTGAAATACCTGGCCTAGAGCAGGACTTCAAGAATGTTAGTAAAATTTTGAATTTGAGAACACCGATATTCCTTTAAAAGTGTGTAGCACTTTACAACTTATAAAATGTTTTATTTAATCATCTCTTTTAGTCTTCACTATAGCCTTATGATAAAAATATTGTTGGATATATTTTATTGATTATAAAAAATTGAAGCTCAGGAAACTCTCAAAGTTAGTGAGGAAAGCAGGACTCAAAGCTAAGAATCTGTCTACCATTCCAGCAATTTTATCTTTGTATCACAGCTACTTAAAATAATAAAGTATAATTTGAGGATACTCTATCTTATTTTATTTCTCTCTTGCCACCTGAAAGAAATACCATCCTTTGAAAGCAGTGACTTCCATTAGTTCCACAGGAATTTAGAAAGGGGATTCATGTGACAGTTTCAGGAGACAGTTCACAAAGGACAGGCATTTGTGCTCCATATCTATATCTTCAATAAGAAAATATATATTTAGTACCTTTTTAAAATTATATTTAAGTTGAAAAATGAAAAATCATATATATTTATGTATACAATGTAGTGTTTTGATATATGCATACATTGTGGAATTGCTAAATCAAGCTAATGAACGTATCCATCACCTCACATACTTGTCATTCTTTGTGAAAACATTTCAAATCTACCGTCTCAGCAATTTTCAAGTATACAGTGATTATTATTAACTATAGTCACCATGCTTTAGAACTCTAAAACCTATTCCTCCTATCTAACTGAAACTCTGCACCCTTGACCACCTCCCAATTCTCTCCCCCACCTCCAGCTCCAGCCCCTGGTAACCGCCATTCTATGCCATTCTATTGGGTAGCTTTTGTCTTTCAAGCACTTTGTAAAATTTGGAAAGACAAAAACATGTGGTGAAGAAACAACAGAGGCAGAAGCAAAGAGTGAGAAACAGAAAAGCATCTTCAAAAAATAGGAGTAATATATTTCGGGAATCTGAAGAATAGGACAACATAAGGCTAAGGCTGGAAAGTTCATCTGGGACAGATATTTGAGGACAGGGAAAGTCTGGATTAGGATCCAGGGCATCATTTTGAGGTTGGTGGAGAGCTGTTGAAAGCTATTGAGAGCTATTGAGCACTGTGGGTGGGTGTGATGTGATTACAGCTATACTTTAGGATCTACAGCAGACAACAAATGGATTTGAAAAAGTAGAAGATGGAAGGAAGGAGACACACTGAGCCTATAGCAATAAGTAGGTGAGAGTCAATGAAAACTGAGGATAGGGTAATAGAATGGGGATTGGGACAACGGGTATGAAAATTTGCAAAGGTCACATTAACAGTATTTGTTGATTTGGAGCTGGAAGGGGATGAGGAAGAGGAGAAAGTCAAACATAACTGTGTACATTTAATTTTTATAGCACAGTAGTTAAGAAAACAGGATCTAGACCCAGACTTTGCCCTGTTTCAAATACCACCTTAATTACCAGCTATATAAAGTTGGGCAGTTCACTTTTCCTTTTTGGGCTTCTGTTACTTCATCTCTAATATAGAGAAAAAATGTGCCTACCTCCTAGGGTAATTGTAAAAATTAAATGAATTCTAACAGATGCAGCTGCCACAAAGTAGCATTCAGAAAACGTCCCATTATTGTGATGGAAGCACCTTGATGCAAAGAAATAAGCAGGAAGAGGTTACTTACAAAAGGAAGCAAGAGATTTGTGTGTGAGGTTGATACTACCAGAAAATTGGTGTTTGTATTCCTGCATTGCTTTTCATCTTTGGAATTTTTTTTCTTATCATTCTTCTGCTTGATTTTCATGATTGTCCAGAAAGGAGAGGGATAGTCTTTTAAAATCCCTAAATAAAAATATGAATAAATCACAATCGATAGTATCAACTAAATGATATATTCATGTACTAGTCTATCAGGTACATGTACCCACAAACGCGGGGACTCACACATGCAAGCTTTCCCCTGTGCACAGCCCTATCTCCTCGTGGCCAAAGTATTGTGAATTAACGAAAGTGGCTGAGCTGCAAAAACAAAGATGAAAAGTGTGACATTTTGATGTTATTACTGAGAAATGTAGATTTGTTGATAAAAATCCAAGGGAATCAGAAATATCTGAGTAATATACAATTTAATTTTTTTTAAAAACATTTTTTTCAACCAGCAGTTATTTTTTTCTGATGACATAATGAGATCAAAAGATCACTAATCTTCTGCATCTGTACTAGTTTTTTTAATATAAGTTTATTTTTTCTTAATTGACACATGATAAGTCTATACAATAATGGGGTACAATGTGATATTTGGGTACATGTATAAAGTGTATAATTAGCATATTCCTCATCATAAACATTCATCATTTCTTTGTGTTTGGAATTATTCTAAATAGCCCCTTAAGACAATGAGCCATCCTTTCTGAAATTCCTGATCAAATAATATGTGATAAGTCTTAATCCACCCAACCTCATTTATATTATTTTATTAGCAGGGCTATTGTTAATCTGTCATTTTTCTATTTTATTTTAGTCACGGTTACTACAGCTGTCTTAGGGAAACCGCTTCTCTGCCTGAACACATCAAAATAGTTTCACAAATAATATACTTAAGATAAAGCTAAAGCATGATCAAAGAAAACCTATATTCTAATGATTTCAGCTTTATACATGGTAGAAAATACATATATTATGTGTGTTTTCCCTTATTTAATATAAATTAATTAAATGTAGCAAAAATATAGTGAGCCTCATTTATGTACTACTATAACAAAATATTTTTATTATGTTGCAGTCAACAAAATTTTGCTTAGGCAGCAAACCCCAAGTCTTAATCAAGGCTCTATGTTTTCTATAAGATTTCAAGGAAATTTCCAGTTAGATATTCAGCACTAAGTAACAAGGAAACCTGTTAGAGGAAAGATTGGTTATTCAAGTGACACATTGAAAAGGAAAATTCAAAATTATAACACATAACATTGTCAAATCTTATTTGATATTTCCCAAGCAAATTTAAATGTTTCTTGTTCTGTAAAAGCATGTGACATTGTTATAACTTTTATTTACATGGGTGCATTTGACAGTCACAGTTAACCTACAAAATGGCCATTTCCATCCTTTTTCTTGCCCAGTCTTTACTATAGAACAGGCTTCCTCTGTTCTTCCTCCATTTCTGATGTTTTGGGTTAGATAATTCTTTTGTTTGTTTGTTTGTTTGTTTGTTTGTTCATTTTTTTTCTACTCAATACTTACTCTTTGTTAGCAAATAATATGGAATAAACTTCTTTACACCAAAAAACAGATAGATTTTCTCATAAGAGAGATGGAATGTATATAATGAGTGAGGCATAACCAGAACTTGCCACATAAGGCAAGTAGGAAAATCCCAACAATTAACAAAGACTTATTTATCAATGTCCCATTGATCACATAACAATTAATTAACTATATAAAATTTACTCTGCCTGCATATTAGAAATTCACCAGTGAATCCAATGCACTTTAAAATGGATAGACTAAAATTTTATTAACTGACTTAAGAAAAAAACTTTCTATTAAACTCATGTATTATTGCTTAAAAAATGCCTATGGAATTCTCACTTCGTGTTTTCTGGCAAAAGAAATGGAAATTCATAGTCCAGAGACCCTCTTTAAGAATGAGACTCTGGTAAACACAATATATTTATACCTTGTATAACATTTTATTCTGCTGTGTATTTTCTGCAGCATTATTTAATAAGTAATTTTCTCAGGCTTTCCCTATTACTTACATTTATAGGATTTCTTTCCAGTGGGAGTTTTCACATAACTTGGAAAATTCTTTTGTATGAGATGGCGGTGGGAGGTTTTCCATGCCTTGTAGGATGTTGAGTAGCATACCTGGCCTCGACTCACTAGCTGACAGTAGCATCTCCACCCTCAAACAAACAGAAATATCCCCAGACATTGTCAAATGTCCCCTGGTAATAAAATCACACCTGGTTTAGAACCACTGAACGTATATAAGACAAATATTTTTTTCCTACTTCCCTTTCAGCCTGAGGGTGAACAGTTAACCAAGTTATAATCAATGGCATATAAGGAAAACGTGATTAAAATATTCTGGAAATTATTGTCCCGCCTCAAGCAAGCCCCTTTTCTCAGGTTTAGTGAGGGGCCTCGCTTAGAGTTAAGGCTGCTGGCTTTTGTGCATGAGAGGAAAGTCAAAAGCGTACCTGACATGCTGATCCAGAACCTCAGTGCCGCACAGCTCTTGCTCAAAGCCAGCATTCACTACCTACAGACTTACTGCCATGAGAGTCAAATAATCCTAACTCTGCATGTTTAGTTAGGTACTCTCTTACTTGCAACCAAAGACAGTCTGTGCAACTATAAACAAGCTTCATGTTGTCTTTGAAATTTTATGTTCACAGCTCTCAGATGGCAGTAATACTGGCAACTTGCAGGAATTGTTAAGAGAATAAAAAAAATGTGAATAAAGCAGGTGTGTCTGGCACATAGTAGGTGCTCAGTAGATAGTAGCTATTATCATTGGCATGGCATCAATTGATGAATAATGGATAACCTTTGAATTCCTCCTCATTCTCCCTGGAATAATATTCCAGATGAGAGTTCCTGGGACAACCTAGACTGAATGAAGTCCTGAAATGACAATTTTTTTTATTGTTTGTTTGTTTGTTTGGTTTGGTTTGGTTTTTTTCTTTGTAAAATAACAATTCTTAATTGGGGTTCTATAATAGCCTCCAAAAGATTTATGGAGTTCCCGAAACTGTATTTTAAAAATTTTAGTTGACTCCATACATTAACTTGAGACAACATCCACTGCTTTCATCAGTTTTTCAAGGAGCTCAAAACAGGTTGACTCAAAAATGGGTTGGTGATCAGCATTTAGAAGCTTCTTGTCTTGGTAAGGTTACTATAATTAATTTAGATAGGCTGCTTTTGAGATACTTTAAGATGTTCAGAAGGGAAAGAGAATTTGTCTATTATGAGCTTACAACCTAGGCCTGAGACAATGCAGATGTCAGCTTCTATAAACAGAGAAGTGAAGTTAGCAATGGAATTAATACCAAAAATACCATTTCAAGAACTTCTTCCACAAGTACTAGGGGGAAAAGCCAAAGAAAAGCTTTCTTTAATGAATCTCAATTCCCAATCAGGAGGAAAAATTGGGAGATGAATACAAATCTTTCTCCTCCTTGATAGAGCATATTTGAACCTCCCTAGAAAAGGTAATATAAATAATTACAAATAATTGCATTGAGAATATTTGATTCCATAAAATAAGAACAAATCTAATTTGGATTGAATTTGCCAGGAAAGTCACACTTTTTTACCTAATGTTTACATTTTTTTGTCCTGATTATTATAAAGATTGAAGATAATTAATCATACTTTTAGAAATCTGTCTTTGGGAAAAATATACTTTTCTTCCGAAGAAATTCTGGGAGGAAATTATCACAATTAGAGAGCGAGAGAGAAGACTAGAGATGAGACAGGAGGATGAAGGGAAAAGCAAATGATCAATCCTGAGAAATAAACCTAATGTTGTGAACACCTGTAAATTAGCTATTCTGTTGTAATGAATGGTACATTGATAGGGTTAATTGACCTTATATAAATAAGAAAGCTAATCAAGAAAATACTTTATCCACCAATGCTAAAATAAGTGAACTTGATTTATATATGAAATTAGATATGTTTACTGAAATTTTATTACAAAGTGCCAATTGAAAAGCTAGGTGAAATATCAGACATTCTCATGTTATTTTTCAGCATTTAATCCAGTTATCTGTCATGTACCTTTGCATTATTGTCTTAGACAATAGAGCAGCCTGTTCCCTGCACCATTTCCCTGAATGAGACTTATAAAAATCCCCATAATATCACTGAAGGTCATTGTCAAGTATCAGAGATTCTAACTTTTTTCAGATTTGCCAGCAGAGATACCTAAGGAATATTAACCAACTCAGCCCTTCAACAACAATTATCCCTATTAAATAAAATCTGTATCAGCTGAATCTTTAGCACAAAAGAAATTAGAACTGCTATGGCAAATCTGCAGTGTAAATCCATGGCAGTAACTGATTTTCACAAGAGAATATTAATCAAGAAAAGTTTTAACTTTATCAACTCCACTAATGAAAAGACATTTTCTGTTACATATCACACAAAGCCTGATGGGGTGAAAGAGTGCAAGTCTTAAGCCTCTAGATTTTAGCTGATGTATTACTTCTCCAAATTCACAATGCTTTTGAAGTGCCTCAGATCTTAAATCAAGGGACTTGCACTACAAAGAGGATAGTTGCAGTGAAATTAACTTTTTCCTGTCCTTATATATGGTATTATTTTTCTTGTCTGAGCACCTTAACGCCAAAGATGTATAATACTGAGAGAGGCAGACATTGTATATAAAGACCAGAATGGCTAATTTAGTGAGCAAATAAACAGTGGCATAAATCCTCCTGCTCCTGCAGCCCATCATCAGACATTCTAATCAAGCCAGTCTGTTTCCAAATTATACTCTCATTGCAGTTGCAACTATTTTCTTTAATGTTGATGCCCTAAAGAAAGCAGAATAAGCATATTGCCAAAATTCAGTTTTAAAACAAATAGAATTTCAAGATGACATATCCTCTCCTCTTACTTTACTACTGTTCTGTCTTTTTCTTAATCTCAGCATCAAGCTCTTTATCTGTCAAATGGGAATCGTAAAGCTATCCACCTCATAGGCTCAGTGTGTTTCTTAAATGAGACACTGCATATAAATCAGTCAGCATACACATGACTAACACATAGCAAGTACGCAGTACACATTAGCTATTATTATTTTCATGTGTAGAATTTTTAATGGAAAAAAAAATGATTGTCTTCACAATTTCCCACTGTGATCAGTTTTTATTGGCATGTTTTGAAAAATAATCAATGAAAAGAAGAAATACATTGTATCTATATGTGTCTACAGACATATATTTTGTTTGTGCTAAAGTTCACAGAAAGTTAAATTCAAAAAGTGGTAATGTGCTTTTGATTGTTTCTAATGCCCTGGATGGCAGAAGAGGTGCAGTATAGGACTGTTTCTCTATACCAGAAACTCTTCTTACTGTATCCTTATCTTCTCTGTCACTCACAATCACTGGTTAGGGGAGGATTTGGCAGGGGGTTGATAAATGGAAGTTTTGGCTTCTTGAGGAGCTCTCTGGGAAGTCTGCAGAGCGATATCAAATTGATACAGTAATGCAGTAAAGGAGGAAGATGCCAGGGTGGCCAGTAAAGGGGAGTCAAAAAGAAGAAACAGAACAGAGAACGTGCAGAAGCCCAGAATACAAGTGATCAACACATTTTTTAAAAATTTATTGAAACACGATTGTACATATCTGTGGGTAAAGTGTTAAATATCAATACCTGTGTGCAATGTGTGATTTTCAAATCCGGATAATTAGTATTATTAACATTACACGATGTAATCATTTTGATCAACACATATTTAATAAACAGTTATTACGACATGACAACTTTTGTAGTGGGAACGATAATATGTGGTAGGGAGTTCAGGAGGTCAAATATGAACAAACCCTTCTCCTTGACAAGATCAAAACTGACTTGCATGTAAAAATAAGTGCATGTATTTGTCACTAAGAACACAGTATTAAAATACAATGTATAGATTCTAACAGAGTTCTTATCAAATGTACTAAGAGATATGGGCCGAGCCCATGGCGCACTCGGGGAGAGTGCGACGCTGGGAGCACAGCAGCGCTCCCGCCGCGGTTCGGATCCTATATAGGGATGACCCGTGCGCTCACAGCGCTCACTGGCTGAGCGCAGTGTGGCCAGTCTCAAAAAGGACAAAAAAAAAAAAAAATGTACTAAGAGATATGGAATATACAAAAGAGCGAGTCATGTTTCACAGGCGAGTGGAAATGGGAGATATTTGAGCAAAAGGTTAAAAGTTAGATATTGCTTTGCTAAGTAGACAAGCAGGGAAAGAATATTCCAATTACAGGGGACAGAGTGGGCATGATGGGTCTGGATATGATGTATGTAAGTGTGTCTGAAAGTCAAGTTAGAAAGCCAAGTCGGGACCCGGCATTTTGAAGCCTTTAATCTTGTGCCAACATATCAGGCCTTCATCAGTGGGAAACTACTGCAGATGTTATGCAAAGAAGTGACATGATTGCACACTTGTTTTGGAATGATTATCCAGGCAGCTGTGAGAAGGAATAAAAAGGGGCAACACTTGAGGCAGGAGACCACCTCAAATATAACCATTGCTACAGGAAGGAGCCACCAATGAGACAGAGTCACTCAGAGAGAAGGGTTTGTCAGATATTTAATTGCTGGCAAGCTTCAAGGGAATTTGTGTTCCAAATCCTGAGCAAACAAATGCAAGGAGAACTAGCCCTAAATACTCTTTTTGGGTAGGTAAGAAGCAAGCATTTCTATTGGCTCTTTTGCCTGTCTTTAGGTCTTAAACAAGTGGTTATTTTGGGTAAGGGGCTGATCGCAGCTGGCCCAACCATTTTATAACTGGGCACAACAACAGGAAGCGTGGTCAAGGAGCGAGACTGTTTCCAAACAGTGGGTACATGGTTTTGAGTAAGAGTCTGTATCACACCTGGATGCAAAGGTCAGGAAGTATGGTTACTTGAGGAGGGGTCTGCTTTAGAGAGCAACTCGGTCTCTCATCTCCTCAGGAAAAAGCTGAAAGAGTCTGTGGTTTTTTGCTAACACAAGAACAAGCTGTGACCATGGAGCTACAGAATGCAGAAATGCATTTAGCTGTTTAACCCTTAACACACTCCAGATAAAACTTACATGCAGGCAAATATTAACTAACACAATTAAATCAAAGGTAAAAACAAGGATATAAATAAAGGGAAGGACAAGGAATCCAGCCATTACACTGTAATGGCCCAAGGGAGATACCTGTCACAGGAGGAGATAAGAAGAAAAAATGGGTTAAGTAGGGATCCAGAGTCAGGCCCAAACTGACAGAGATACAAAGCCAGATTAGACGCAGTGACATTTGAATGGGAGCCATGTAAAATAAGCCATGAGGCATTTCCAAAGCAGAATATCCTTTCTTTTACAAAGTACCTTAAAAGTGCATAATGCCCACTCCCTTTGTTTTTGATCCATTCTTTCAGTAATGTATAGCTATGTACTCGTAAGTAATTCTGACACAGCCTTTTTAACTTTATTTTATTTTACAGACATTACCTACTTCCCATCATGTACCAAACACTGTACAAAGGGTTTTATAAATATTAATGGCTGGGCCACAGGATGCCCAGGTACTTGGTTGAACATTGCTCTAGATGTGTCTGTGAGAGCATTTTTGGAAAAGATTAACATTTGAATTGGTAGACTGAATAAAGTAGTCTTAAGACCTGAATAAAACTAAAAGGGTCAGTAAGAGGGAACTTCTCCTGCTTGACTGGTTGACCTGGGGCATCAGTCTTCACCTACCCTCAGGCTGGAGCTACACCATCAGCTCCTCTGGGTTTTTGGCTTGCCAACTGCAGATCTTGGGACTTCTCAGCCTCCATAATCATGTGAGCCAATTCCTTACAGTAAATCTCTCTGTTTTTCTGGTGAACTGTGACTAATACAATTAATTTTTCAGTCTTTGTAAAAATCTTTTGAGGAAAGACCAGTCATTCCTGATTTAAAGATGAAGAAAGTGAAGGAAGAGGAATTGAGGAGTGTGTCCAAGAGCACACAAGGGTGGAGCCCAAATTCAAACACGGGTACCTTACCCAGAGCTCCAGAGTCTCTGCTCTTAACTACTATGCAGTTCTGCACCCACTGCCCTCAGGGTTTTACATTCAACAGCAGGAGGAAACAGGAGTACTAGCTATTGAAAGCATAGTTGCATAAATAATCATTTAAAGTTGTGACAAGTGCCACAAGAGGAATCTCTAAGTGACATACAACCATGCAAGAGTGTGGGACCCTGCCTGTTTCGGAGTTCAGGGAATGCCCTGAGGAAATTCTGTTTTAGCAAGAATTGAGGGATTCACAGGACAACAGTATGTCTGAAGATCCCAGAAGAGAAGTCCAATGTGGCTAATGTTAAGTGGAAATGGAGGAGAATGTAAGGGGAGTGTGGATAAGTAACCTAAAGGTAGGTAGTGCTTGATTTGAAGTTTTAATTTCTTGCTAATATTGGTGTAAAGTTATTGATGGAATTTAAGGGAAGCAGGGATTGTAATAGGACTATTTGCATTTTAAAAAGCCCTCACTTCCAGAGAGACCTGGATCTAAGTGGGGTAAGTGGGGATAAAGGAGGGTTCATTAGGGCACCATGGCAGTAGTGGAACTGAGAGCACATTGGCTCCACCAGTAGTCCTCAGTGTACGCTGGTAACATATACCAAGGTTTTGTGTTTTTTTCCCAAATTCAGCACAGACCAACGATTTTATAAAATACAATAAAACATGAAAGATCTAAAAAATGATTGTGCTTGAAAGTCTCGCCATGTCAAACTTCCATAAAAATTTCTAAGTGATTACTCTAAGTGATTATTCACCCCAAGAACAACAACAACAAAACCCAGTTTGTAGGCTGGCAAGAGCCATGGACTACTCTTTGAGTGGTAGACCAGGATGGTTGCAGTAGAAATGAGAAAAGAGGATGGATTTCAGAGTTATTTACATAGTAAAATGGATAATACTTGATAAATAATCATTGGTTTGGAAGGTTAGTATTGAGACAGAGAACTAGCAAGAATGACAATCAATTTTTGGCATGAGCTATTGAATGCATTATGGAGTTCTTTAGTGAAAGAAACATTAAGGGAGAAGCATGTTTGGGCCAGTTACAGAAGATGGAGAGAAAAGGAAATGAAGTCAGGCCAGATGTATCAATTTTGCAATGACAAGATTTTGAGCGGGCAATAGGATATATAGGTTTGGCACTTAAATATTGCTATTAACAAAAAATATCTATAGTAATAAATAATAAATATTAATAATAAACATTTATAAATAACACATTCATAAAATAATAATATCTTCCTGTGCATGACAATGGTCTAAGAAATTTAGATACTTAATTCTCATCATACGCTATGGTGTGGGTATTAGTTTGTTTTACTTTATAGATGAGAAAACTGAGGCATAGACAAGATAAATGATTTAAGAAATTTAGACATTTAATTCTCATCACATCCTATGGTATGGGTATTATGTTTGTTTTACTTTACAGGTGAGAAAACTGAGGCACAGACAAGATAAATAAATTATTTGAAGTCACAGCTGAAAAGTAGGTGCCCTGGAGTATAAAGAGAGGCAATCTGAACCCTATACACTATTTTGCCTCCAAAAGAAACACCTAATTAGAAAATATAAATTTAAGTTATGAGGCTGGGTCCTAAAAGAACTTAGCTTATGTGCAAGTTGTGTAAGTTATATAATAGTTTGTTGTTGTTGAGTTTGGGGGATTTGCAGTCTTTAGGAATGAAGGCTACTAAGGCAAGCCCAGGAAGCCTGAGACATAACATTTACCACTCTTTCTTTTCATGGAATAAATGATTATCAATATCATACATGAAATTTTGGAGAAAGAAAATCAGAAGTAGAAACACTCCCTTTCAGTTACTTGGCATCATTTTTCCTCTCACACTCTGTTTCATGCAAGTGACATGCAAGTGACAACTCAGGTGTTGTTGAAGAAAATCATTATTATACCTAGGTTAGACATAACTTTGTCACTTTACTATACAACGCTGAATGGCTCTCATCTAATAAACAGAAAGGAGAACTTATAGCAATTACCAAGGGATACCAATAGTGGTAGCAGATTGGGATGTGGGCTGTCAAAATCAATGCTTAGGCAACAGCAGAAGGGGCCAGCCTTGCGGGAGGGCAGATGTAGAAGGCCCCAGGTAGGCTAGGGGTCCAGATCGAAGGGCAAAGGTAAAAGACCTTGACTCTGGCCTAAACCTGCATGGATATGAGTCCAGAAGATCATCCTGAAATCTGTCCAAGGAAACAGGAGGCCAGCTGGCTGTAGCTTAACCCAAAGCTGAAAAGAATCCAAGATGAGATATATCAATCCAGGTCCGGCCTGGTGGCACACTGCTACAGTGAGCCGCTTGGGAAGCGCGGCGGCGCTCCCGCCGAGGGTTCGGATCCCACATACAGACCAGCCGCTCACTGGCTGAGCAAGGTGAGGGCGCAACGCCGAGGGTTGCGATCCCGTTGCCGGTCCCCGTCCGGTACGGGCGAGACACTGAGGGTTGCGATCCGTTGCCAGTCACGAAAAAAGACAAAAAGGAAAAAAAAAAAGAGAGAGATATATCAATCCAGCCACAAAAAGCACCTGGGAGATCCAAATAGCAAACAGTCATGCTAAAGACAAAAAAAGGAAAAAAAAAAAAAAAAGGATGGGATAGGTCAAGGGGTGATTTTCAGTCACTTTAGAAAGGCAGTGGTTGCCAATACAGACTTTGTGTTCAAAGAGCCTGGGTTGAACACCAGCTTGGTCAGCATTTAACCTGCTTAACCTTAAACAACTTACTCAAGTTCCCTAAACGTCACTTTCTTCTTCACAGGGTTGGGAGACAACTAATAAAGCAACGTATATGAAGTGTTTAGCACGATATCCGGGATGTGCTCAGTAATCAGGAGATGTGACTTTAGGATGATGAAGATCATGATGATAAGGACATTCAGTCAGGATGGGGCAGGACTTCTGTTCATGAAAAATATTGCTCCATTAGTAGAAAATATATACATGATATATCCTACTTTTATTCAGTGTTTTCCACCAGGAATTTTTTTTTTATAATAAAAATGATAAAAACTTTGGTAACATGAGACTACCTTTATCAGATCAGTCCAGCTATAGGGAAATTACCGAGCCAGTGTGACAGGGCACACACAGTGTGCCAGAACTTTCCACTCTATTATTGGATAGGATACAACGTAATTAACACTAAACTATCCCAGGCCTGATATTCCATGTACATTGGGTGATCTCTGAGTCTCCAAGGTCCCACCCTCATCCCAAAGCTGTATCCTTTCCCAAAACCCTCCATGTTAGGCCAGTAAGGGCACCTGCATTTCTACTCCATTTTCTGTTCTATGTTTTAGTATATAGAATTAAACCCAGTCCCTATTAGTGAGTTGCTGAGAACAGCTGTTAATCACCTACCCACTTTGTCTATAAGGTAAACTGGGGATATGGGAAGAATTAACCTATATACGACAAACTGTGAGACCTGTCAAAAATGTGAGAAAGAGAAAATAAGTCAAGTTGCAGGCCAGAGGAGGTGAATTTCACAACTGACCCTGCAAGTCCATGTTGCAGTAGAACTCTGGCAAATGCAGTATGGGGGAAACTCTTTTAGAGTATTGATGACGGACAGTAGTACTGGCGCCCAGCAGGGCTGGCTCAGCAAGCTGTCCAGGGATTGAAAGTAGACCCTGACAAGGAAAAGCTGGAATGTTCATTGCTTCTAAAAATAATTTGTGGCAATTTTAGCCAATTTGTGGAAAAAGTTTGGCATTTCTAAACTAATCTAGAGTATAGGAAAGATAAATTAATTATGAATCTTTCCCAGACTCTACATGGAGCTTAAAATTTACTAGTCTGATAATTTCCATATAGAGACAGTATAAGGGCAGCAAAACCCTGGGAATTTCTGACATTTGAAGTATATTACTGAAAATAGAAAAAACAGTGTGAAGTGTGATTGTTGCTAACTATGTTCCAGCCTTCTTCAACACACAAACACACACACTCAAACGCTCTCACACACTTATATATATTCACATTCACATACATGCACATATAGTCTTTCTCTCTCTCACACACACATACACACGCACACATACACTTTGTACTTATGATGATTCAGATCAAGTGAGAGGTCATTGGATCCTGTCCCTGGTGCTCCCTTCAATTGCCAGCACCTTCAATTGCCAGAGATAAATCAAATATCTTTCTATAAATAATGTCAGAATGATCTTTTGTAACCAAGTTACTAGAATTGTGGCTGACAAAATTTGATATACTTAACACATCACTGTTAAGCAAGGAAATTGACAAAGATTCTCATGTAGAAAGGGAATGAAGAAGAGCAGAGTGATAAAAATTCTGTGAAAGAAAAAAGCAAGTGAATTAACAACAGGTTTAATACCATAACCAGAGCACGATAATTACAGAGAACATTAAATAGCTTAGGAATCTAATAGAACTAACTTAAAGTTTGGTGTCTTGGTCTGTTCATGCTGAAATAACAAAATACCTGAAACTGGGTAGTTCTAAGAACCTAAATTTATTGCTTACAGTCCTGGAGGTCGGGAAGTTCAGTACCAAACCACCAGCAGATTGGTGTCTGGTGAGGGTCTTCTTGCTGTGTCCTCACACTTTTGCAGAAGGACAAAAGGCGCTAGGGCATTCTCTTAAACCACTGTTATAAGAGTGCTCGATCCCAGTCATGAAGGCAGAGCCCTCATGGCTTAATCACCTCCTGAAGGCTCCACCTCTTAATACTATCACCTTGGTGATTAGGTTCCACCATATGAATTTTGGAGAGAGACATACATTCAAACCATAGCATATGGACTGTGATATTTATCAGCTTTATAATTGTGGACAACTTACTTCTCCAAGCCTTTGTTATCTCAACTCTATAATAGCAATAACAACAGCAATAATCTTCACAAGGTGTTTCTGAAGATTAAATGAAAAGTTTATTAAAATTCCTTAGCATAGATTTTTTCGTAAAAAGAGCATTGCTTCCCAGAGATAAAATGTAGCATCTTGAAAAGGTGTGTATTCTCCATAATAGCACAGATCAGAAGCCCTTTTCATGGGGATGGTACAGAAAAGAGTCAAATATCAGATGAGTGATTAGATTAAATGACCATAAGATCCCTTACCTATAAAATTTACTATTTTTGCCTAAATTATTAGGCAGTTGGATTTAGAGGGATCTTCCAGCAGATGCCAGGTGCCCTGTCACTGGGGATTAAGAGGCTTGGAGTGTTGCACAGTGGAGCAGTTAGAAAGTCTTCTTTCTGCTCAAGTAACAAAAATCTTCATTCGAACTGGCTCAATTAATAGGAAAATATAATTATTTCAATCATAACAGTCCAAAAATATACTATATTAGAATTAGTTGATTTAGTGCTTGAGAGATATTACCCAGGAATTTTCTTATTGCTCCTTCTACCTACAGGGTCAGTATCATCCTAAAGTGGGTTTTCTTCATGGTCCTAAGGTAGCTGCTGGCAACAACTAGGGAAACGTGCTCTGTGGTTCACCTAAGCTTTTTTCCCTAACTGTTCTTCCTTCAATCCAATTAGGCCACCCAAGGATAAAAGCTCACCTACAGAAGGTTAACAGTCACCAGAAAATTTCCAGACACTGACTGGCTTACACCAGTTAATAGAATCAGCATTGCTAGAAACACATAACTATGAGAAGTAGAGGTCAAGACTTAAACCAAACACATATTTTTAGAAAGGAATAAGAAATCAGTGAATGCTGGCTAGGCTAGGTAACAAGGCTCATTATAGGTAAATTTCAGAAATAAAAGTTGAGTAAAAGAGAATCAATGCATACCCTAAGCTTGGGTGTTCTGTAGAAAAAGAACAAGGCAAGGAGAGAATTTGGTCAAGTTCAGAAGGATGCAAGGTATGGAATCAGGTGAATATTACTCAGATATTTAAATAGTTTTCCTTAATCCCAATGCTCTTTATATAAGAGTGAAAAGACTGGGAAAGTTGTAAAGAAACAGTGCAAGCTAACTAGTAACAGACACTTATTGGGCACTTAATATTTTTCAGTACATATTACATAATTATACTAGAAAAAAATTTTCTGAGTACTCAGTTTATGATAGTGCTATATATCATGCATACATTATTTTATCAGTAGGTATTTTTGACTGGATGAATAAATAAATAAATGAGTCAATGTATTAATGAGGGAACACTTAAAGAAAGGAAATACCACAAGATCATACCTCATTCAAGTTTTGTCTTTTTATGAAATTGGTCTAGAGAGTATGTTAAAGATAAAATAGAACATGAACTTGGCTGCAAAGAGGCTAAACAGAAGTTGTGAGTAGTATGACTCAGTTTGACAGAGACCAACTTTGAAACCAGATGAAGAGTTAGAAAAATTGGTGGTAATTTGGGGGTATAGAACATAGTAACACCCTAGAATATTTTAACTCCCCACAAAATGGAAACTTTCTGATCAGTTTGCATGGTGATTAAAACAAAAGAACATAAGCATCCAGTCAAAAGAAAAGCTTTATTAAAATACTTAATCAATTTCCTCCTTTGAAAAGTCAACAAGACTTTGCAATGGAACCTCAACAGTTCTCAATGACGGTGTCCCTGTTTTCTTGATTTGGACTTGAATCTACCATATAATTATTACGTTATTTTATTATGATCATGTTATATTATTAATTATTATTATAACAAGTTAGGCAAAAAGTAAAACATCAAATTAAGGCTGTATGCACATTGCATAGATCCAAGTGAGGTGCTGAAATGTTTGTTTCCCACAATTTACATTCTGCCACCTCTGAGGTTCTCTTGCCACTTTTTGCCAAATTTTATTTGTTCTCTGTCAATGTCCACTGGCAGTTTGACAAAGTGCTGAATCTGCAGAAACCATGGCATGCTGTGCAACAGCTCCCACAGCAGATTTCTGACAGATTTTCTTCCCCTGCAGTAATAAGGATTGTGCTACATTTTGTGCAGAGGGGCATAAATTAGTTAATATTTCTAAAGCATTTTGAAGATGAAAAGTTCCATTACATACTAAGTTTTACTATTAATTTCTGTTGCTGTAAGGACCAAAATAAACACAGAAACACATTAGACTCTACTTACAGAAGCATTAGCATGTTGCTAACATTGTCAGGATGCCTGACAAGGACAAAACATTGCATTTGCCTTCACATTTGACAACATTTGATAAAGCTGACAATCAACATTCTAGGGGGAAAAAAACAGGCATTTATTGCAGTCATAATTTATTTCAGTCACAGATTAAATGCTAACAGAGATTTTGCATATGCTGACAACATTATAAAGAGTCACCTGAGAATTGTACAGCACAATCTCAATGCTAAACTCAAAATTCTTTTACTAGAATGGGCACTTCTTTCTGTATGTTTCTCTTTTTTTTCCCACAGATGACACTTCTCTTAACCAAAGTTTCCCAATTGACAAGGGCAAATCCAATTCATAATAATGTCTTAAGGCCCAGATTAAAACTACCAATTCTTCCTGGCCACATTTCAAAATACTAAACCAAAGTCTTCAGGGATGAATCCAGAACATTTGTATTTTTAACAGGAACTCCAATTGCTTCTGCTGTTGAGTTGGGCTTTGGAAACCACCAGTAGCTAATTCCTATATTTCTAGAATAATTTCTTCTTTCTGACAGTCCACATTTCTTTTACTCGAAAATAAGAAGTTACATGTGTCTCTAATATTTAGATTGAATTGGTGCAAATTTTAGGAAATCTACATTTTTCAGAATTTTTGTTTCTTTGTACTGAGTTTCTAACTTTTGTAAAAACCTTCCTCTTCTTTGTGTCCCCTGGTTATTTCTCTATTTCCATTATCGCTTGTCACAAGCAAGTTTGTGATATTAAGCCAGGAAATTTCACCTGCAATCTTCAACACAACCACACACTTTGATTGCTACAATGACGCTCAGTCTTTCTCTGGCAGTGCACTAACTTCTTGCTTTTAACTATTTTAAATTCAGACAAAAGACTTAACTTAGGCCTTTGAGGATATTCTGTCTGCTCAGTTGAATTTTGTGTTTTCACCTTGTCTCCTTTTACTGTTTCATCTCATTTTCCTTTAAAGTACTATATGTCGATGTATCTTTGTTTTATTTATTTTCATCCACCTTTTATTCTTTCCTTTTCAAAGGTGGAACAAGAGGTGCCGACATCAGACGAACAGTCAGGTTCACTGCCAGCATAGGCCAGATTAGTACAATCAACCCCAATCACAAGCTAAGCTCCTGTCGGTACAATAGTGTCACCTCATTTCCAGAACAATTCAGAGGTATCTGGTAGAGGTGAAAGTGCATAAAATATAGAATGAGAAAGTCTATTATTTAATCTCTGTTTAGTCCCTTATTAACTGTGACCTCAAACAAGACATTGAGTCCCTGACTTTGTGAAATAAAGATAATGGTAACAGCCCTCTACCTACTTCACAGGATGATGGTCAGGATCAAATAAATTATGGATCTAAAAGTGCCTTGAAAATGGTCAAGTAAATGTTACTCATATTAAAACATCTGTGAATTAAAAAGCCATGCTTTCAACATCAATAACGCTGGAAATTGACTAATTTTTCCATCTACCTCTGTATAAAGAAGGGACCAGGCAGAAAGGGGTAGAAAAGAGCAACATTTCAGTGCACAAGAAGCAGGACTGTGTGAGGACTGAGCAGAAGTCAACACAACAGAGAGCAGAGGAGAAAGACAGAGAAATCATCTGAGCAGCCAGATCAGGGTTGAACTGACTGATTCCTCAGGACTTTTCAGATAAGTCAGCCAACACATTTTTTGTTTTAATACTGGTTTTAGTTGCATGTTTTACCACTCACCACACCAGGAATCATAACTGGTAACTGTTAATTGTGGGTACTAAGGCACTGTGGTAGGACCTAGGATTTACAAAGATGGGTCCAAATAATTTGAGTTGAGAAGAAGAGTGTCTTTGTTAAAAGCATACTCAAAAATGTCAAATATGTTCACACAATTTAACTTAGAAAGGGCGAATGAGGACCTGCTTGGAGAGGATCATACTTTGGAATGTTGCAGAGCTGGATCCCTCAACAAATTATCCTTTATGAGAGGAAAGCAGGTCTCAGATAAAGGGATTCCATTGTTGACCATTGCTAAATATCTACCCTAGATTTTTACCTGTGCTTTGTGGAAAATATTCACCTTACTGAGAAAATATTTGAGAGCAATGCAAGTTTCTGTCAGCAGTATTTATCTCCTATTAGTCTTTTTTTTTTCCAAATTTTATCAATATACAATATGGTTGATTATTGTGGCCAATTACCAAAACCTCCCTCCCACCTTCCTCTCCCCCTCCCTCCCAACAATATCCTTTCTGTTCACTTGTCATATCAACTTCAAGGAATTGTAATTGTTATGTCTTCTTCCTTCTCCCCCCCCCATTTTTTGTGTATTTATTTATTTATTTTTAGCTCCCACAAATAAGTGAGAACATGTGATATTTCTCTTTCTGTGCCTGACTTGTTTCACTTAATATAATTCTCTGAGGGTCCATCCATGCCATTGCAAATGGCAGTATTTCATTCTTTTTTATAGCAGAGTAGTATTCCATTGTGTAGATATACCACATTTTCCATATCCACTCATCTGATGATTGACATTTGGGCTTGTTCCAACTCTTAGCTATTGTAAAGAGTGCTGCAATGAACAGTGGAGAACAGGTATACCTTTGACTTGATGATTTCTATTCCTCTGGGTATATTCCCAGCAGTGGGATAGCTGGGTCATATGGTAGATCTATCTGCAATTGTTTGAGGAACCTCCATACCATTTTCCATAGAGGCTGCACCATTTTGCAGTCCCACCAACAATGTATGAGAGTTCCTTTTTCTCCACAACCTCACCAGCATTTATCTTTC